>NC_030422.2:6377599-6677599 GCF_001660625.3 Ictalurus punctatus | reverse complement strand
AGGTGGGTATAAAAGTAGACATTGATTCATGGGTGTCTTTTATAATATTTCATTATATGTTAGATGAAATGCTAATTGAATCTATACTGTACACAGACGTTGCTTTTATGCAGTGTGCTGCTGCCTTTCAGTGGAATGGAATCTACAAAAAGCATTTTTATCCCTTTTCTCCATTGGTGTAACCAGATGTTAAATTGCTATAACTTTGTGATTAAGATCAAAAGAGAAACATTTCAAGTCAACAAAATCTGAAGACACAATGCAGGCCATGTTGGAGAACACACTGCACAACCCATAAAAATAACAAACGGTTTGTACCAGATCAGAACATGAACACATATTCAAGCCACAATTCATCGGAAAGTGCCAAGAGATCAGATACAAGACACTGTATCTGAAAATACATATTCACTTTCATTGTCAGTTATTTGTTGACCACCACCAAACAAAAGTTCTCCAACAATGGAGCGATACTCATGCAAATTGGCTAACTGGATTGTAGAATTTCAGTTTCCACTTCAGGAGCAAGCATTCTGGGTGAACAAACACAGTTGGTTTGATCGAGATGAATTTGCACATCTCTGTGGGATATAGGGGATTTCTTTGCTTCATCGGCAGGTTGCTGTTCACTTCCATTAGGGTTAGCTTTGAGTGTTCACAAAGTCATTTTAGAGCCTCTGCAATGTTCGTGTCTGTGCATACTTCTGGATAATTGGCTGCTGGGTGGACAATCCCAACAGCAGGTGTTTAACCAGACAAATGTCCTGATTGCTCAGATGCAAGTGCTAGGACTAAAAGGCAATCACAAAAACAATCACTTGACAGATTCCTGACACGTGACTGAAAAAAGAGTATAAGAAAGGTTTCAAAACGATTCTCAACGTCAGAATATTTGTTACGCCCTCGCAGGCAGGTGGCACTGCGGCGTGGCTGTAGAGAGGGCGCGTGCACGAGACTGAACTGTTGCAGATGGACACGCGCCTTTGTTTTGGTTTTGGTTCTCCTCCTGTTTAAGCATTGGTTGATGTTCGAGGGTGTGTCTTGATTTACCCCAGCTGTCTGTGTTTTAGTTTGATTGTGTTAGCTATTTAAGCCCTCGTGTTATGTTGTACTTCGCGCAGTATTGTTTGAACCTCTGACTGTAATGGTGAATACGTTACGCATGCTAAGCGGTCTTGTCTTCGTGTCCTGCTCTCGTTCTATGCCTCGACTTTAGTTCCATGTTTAGCCTCGTTAATCTTATCCAGTGTACACCACGTGTCCTGTGTTTTGATTGCTGTTTTGGAAATAAAGACGTCGATCTGCACCCGCTTCTGCTTCCAGTCCCGTTTCGTAACAATATTAACATCCGAGAAATGAAATATGTGTGACTCGCACCGAAACATTTTAAGGAACACCTAACAATTTGTGAAGTGAACAGATGAATACCTGTCTGAATGCCTATGTCACTGAATCAAGTGACGAGTGACCAAATCTGGTACGAATATCTGCTGTTAACATTGCTGTGGAAGACGCGGCAGCACATGGGACAGACTGTGTAACCAATGTTGATAGCCCCATTCTGTCTGAAGAGGCCATTGTTCTGCATTTTAATATGAATGAATGGCCCTTCATGCCTGCTACCAATCAAACTACAGTCCCAGACAAAAAAACTATCTGTGCCACAGTAGACCACAAACTGTGAGATTATTGGTCTGCCCCAGGGAGTGACCCCCTCATACTGTCATATTCACAAAGTTCAGAAATATGGTGGAAAAAGAAGAGTTTTCTTAAACTGAAGTATGCATGTACTTCAACCACAGGTAAAGTATACTCTGGTTACCCTAAAAAGTGAAAAGAATAATTGTGGTGCATATTTGTGAGAGCTGGTATATGATTACAAACTGAATTGATTCGGCCTTTTGTTCTGGCACGTAGCCAACAACTTGATCAACACCTGATATTCACTGTGTGAGAAAAGCATGCTTAGCTAGCATCATGTTTAGACACCTTTAGGCAGACTGACTGTTAAATTACCACACTGTTTGTTAACTTGGCTGCTTACTAGAGCAGTCTACCAATAGATACCCAGGGTGGGGTGGGGGGGTTACATTAAAAATGTATTCCTTTCCAATTACAAATTAGTTTCGTAACTTTTGTAATCGGATTACTTTTGGATTATTTTAGTGTCACATTTGGAAATAAAGTCAAGAGAAAAGCGATATGATCTAAAATGCTTTTATTTAGAGCTTAAAAACATGCTCAATGTTTGGATTTGTTTGAAGAAAATAAATAAATGAATGAATACAAGATCACTGTCCCTGATGTGGGTAACATTACATCACAAAATTTGGGGTGACCACAATGGTAGCACCAGAGGGGTGTCCAGGGTGGCACTGCTTTACCATAGCCTTTGGGAATAGTTGAATCCATATTATATGTGTATGAATTGTATGAATTGTACTTACTCAACATGATCTTTGCAGATAGACAGCCAAGGCAAGGTTAGTCAGTAAATAAAACCGTCTGCATCATGTTTGTGAAATTTATTTAAGGTTTCTTAAAATGAAACTGCTGAAACTGCCTATAATTTTATAACTTATGTTATAGGCAAAACTGATTTGGGGTCAGTTTTGGCTAAATCCCAATTTTTTTTTTTTTTTTGTCCTGGTGGGTTTCCCCACTCCTCCACACACAGATTAACCAGGAAGCATTATTATTATGTGATACTCTGTATGCTTTTTCGATGTGTTTGTTGTTAAATATCGACTTAGCATTTTCTCTGGAATTCTAGAAGCTCTACTCCACTTTTATGTAAAATGTTATCAATGGTTAAAAATGCACTCAAAACGTTTGGTTCTCTACATTGGGTGGATATAGTATGAGAAAGTATAACATTTAGATGTTATTGTTTTTGGAAATACTGTTCTCAAAGGACAATATGCAAATCAGGTTCTTATATAGCATATCATTTCAGAGTACCTTGTAATTAATGGAAGAAGCTTGGATTGCAAAAATTACTACTTCAAAGGGTGATTAATTGCCCCCTGGAAAACCCTCATCTGGCTTTTCGAATGCGTCAGGCACCATGTAATGTATTATTGCAATCCACCAGTAAATAAAGAGCCTTAAAGTGACACAAATACAATAAATTGCAAAAAATCTCATTATTGATTGCTCTATAGAAGTGGTTTTAATGTTGGTTAATTGCTGGAAATATACCACATCTCTGAAATTCTTTTCACTGCCTTAAAACGATGCATTTCAGCCAGCTGTCATAGAAGGTAAAAACTGTTTATATAATGTCTGGTTTTGGTTTTCCTAAATGAGATATATCACAAAGGTCATCATATGCTGGCAGACCAAGAATTATTCTCTCCAAGTTAAATATTATCTCAGCGCTGCAGCACTTTCGAGATTCCAGACACCGTCTCACTAAGTGTTCATTAGTGTGATATGTGGGATGAGTAAGAATGGGCTTTTTTGTCAGACTCAACAGGTCATAACAAGTGGTTATTAGTGCGTAATTCCCCTTCTTTATAAAATTACATTAGTTGCCCAAGGCTGTTCCTGGATAAGTGGAACTTACATCAAATATGTAGCTGCATGCCTTGAGCAATTTCATAACAATGATTAGACATCAATATGTTTAATATTCATGGGTGTTCTGTTGTTTTTGCACATTCAAATCAGGCTTTGCTCATTCATGGAAATGTGCTTAGCCATTTGTGCAGGAGGAGTAAAAGTCATCCTGTTTGTCCAAATGTAGCCTCCAGAGAGGGAGGCTGTGTGTGGGTCTTTCGAATACTTTCATGGCTGTCTGCTTTTCCATTAAAACGGAAATCCCACAAGCATACAAAAAGACAACAATGTGGGCATCCTAATTAGAGCTATCATCTGCTTGACAGGCACTAGAACTGTGAGATGGAGCATGTGGCATCATCAGTGTCTGATGTGTTACACTTCCCCCAGTGCAAAACACTCATCTTTGCTAATTGTTAATGATAAGTATAGCATATACAAAACAAACAAACAAACACAACAACTCAGGTAAAGCACGAGGTGTTTAATTTATTTATTAATATACAGCTCCAGGGTTCATGGTTCAAAACTGGGCTCAGTTAATTGTCTGTAAAGTTATCCAGATTTGCTGTTTTAATTGTGAATGTGTCAAATGTGAACGTATCCATTCATTCTTTTTCTGTATCGCTTATCCTACACAGGGTCACGGGGAGCCTGGAGCCTATCCCAGGGAACTCAGGGCACGTAATGGGGGACACCCTAGATGGGGTGCCAACCCATCACAGGGCACAATCAGACACACACACCCACACTGTAAAAAAATTAACCGTAAATTTTCAATAAAATATTGGCAGCAGTGGTTCCAGCCATTTACCGTGATTTTCTGTGCCATTTACCATAAATTCTCATTATACAGAACACAAACAAAGATTTTTTTTTAGAAAGATATCCAAGATGCACACTATGCAAATCAAACATTTTACTTATTGATTTGTTTCTTACATACACTACCGGTCAACAGTTTTAGAACACCATAATTTTTCCAGTTTTTATTGAAATTTAAGCAGTTCAAGTCTAGTGAATAACTTGAAATGGTACAAAGGTAAGCGGTATACTGCCAGAGGTTAAAAAAAAAACATTTAGGTTACCAAAAACAGAAAAATAACGTACATTTCAGAGTTATATACAAGGTCATATACAAACTTACAGCTGTTCTGCAGCAATGGAAGTAAAGTAAGCCTTGAAAGTTGATGCTAACAATTAGGTACAGGTTTCACAATTTTGTTGATTACTTACAAACTCTCATTCTGTATAAAAACAGTGTTGGAACAGACTTACTACACCCTCTTAAACATTATTTGGACAGTATTGTACTGCAGGAAGTAGTATATTGCTCTCATAATGGCGAGAAAAGGGCAATTAACAAAGATAGACAGACCGACCATTATAACCCTTAAAAGAGTAGCTTTCCTTTAGAGAAATTGCAAAGAAAGCCAAGGTGTCAGTGAGTACAGTTTCCTACACCATCAATAGGCACTTGGAAACTGGAGGAAGCTCTGACAGGAAGAGGTCTGGCAAACCCAAAGCCACAAAAGAATCAGAAGACTGATTTTCCTGAGAGTCAACAGCGTACATGACAGGCGGCTCACAGGACAACAGCTTCAAGCACAGCTTAACACTGGTCGAAGTAAGCAAGTCTCAGTTTCAATTGTGAAGAGAAGACTTCAAGCTGCAGGTTTGACAGGTCGAGTGGCAGTAAGAAAGCCATTGCTAAGATGGTAAAGATGGGCTACTGAAGACTGGAAGAAGGTCTTATGGACCGATTAATCAAAATTTGAAATCTTCGGTTCATAACGCAGGGTTTTTGTACGCAGTCGACTAGGTGAAAGGATGGTTCCTCAGTGTGTGACACCAACTGCCAAACATAGAGGAGGAAGCATGATGGTCTGGGGCTCTGGACCCGGTAACCCTTTTCTACGGTAGACAGAACCCATGGAGACACATTTGGCAGTAGTTCCCACGCTGCCAAATGGTCTTTTAGTGATGTTAACTTTTCCCACTTTCTATTGGAGTGAAAGCATCAGATTTTCATTGCCCTGTGACAGCTCACTGACCAGAGGACACTGAAAACTTGGGACAGCCTTGGCTAGGGGAGGCCCTACAGTAGTACTGGGGGCTAACTGCCCTAACAACCTCATGTCCCCTGATATGTCCCTCTGCGTCCCCTCCTCCTTTGTCTGGTCGGCCTTTATGACCATTCTTAGATCAGGTGTATTAGCAGGCCGCGACTGTGGCCGCCCGGTTCCCCTGGCTCTCTGCAGGGTGAGGCGGGTCGTCGCACTCGCCTTCTGTGCCTCCCTCGCACTAGCCCTGCCCCGGGCTCCACTCATGGATGCCCAGGCGAATTCGACACGATGGAGCCGAATACCACCGTATGTTGTGCTCACTCAGCAGGTCTGCTTGATAGGCCTGCAACACTGCCATTGTATGCAGTGGCCCACAAGCAAGACCCACTACTGCACAGGCCTTGCCCACCAGTGCCAACGTGGCTTTACATGGCTTGGATGGCAAAGCCGGCCCCCCCTAAATTACCTGCCGTCGATGGAGAGAGGTAGCTCGCAAGTGCCTCCTCCACCTTCGGCATAGCTAAATCGCCATACCATTCATTCCCCATGATGGCCGAATAATCTGAAATCATGTGGTTATAAACACTGCTTATGTATGGTTTTCCCAAGAAGCGTGATGATGTCATCATGCACTTCTGGGAAAAAAAGGGGAGTTTTCAGCTGTGTGAGGGAGATTTATTTTCACTGGGGAGAAAAAAGTTCGTCCGTACTTAGTAATCACTTCAAGCAGCTCTTTATATGCTTGAGAGCTGCTCTCTGTTTTTGGCACAATATTTATTTTTTGTCTTTCCATAGCGGAAGGAGGAGTCGAGCTCCACAATCTGGCAGAGAGCCGGACCCGGAAGACAGAACAAGCTCCTCTTCCAGATCCATACAAGATCCCCAGGACCTGAGCCGGCTGGCTACCTTGGCACCAGCCGACCCAGACCCGCGAGGTTCTAAAACTTAACTCCCTTCGGCAAAGAAGGGAGTGAGCCCTGAGTGGAGCTGCCTGATTGTAAGGCGTTCACACTGCACACAGTCAGACCTCTCAAGGGCAGCACTGGCGTGCTCCATCCCTAGACACTTCACACAGAAAGTGTGTCGTTCCTCCCCCTGTGATGAAACGGGAGCAATGCGTAACAAACTTCCTGAATTCTCTCTCACTCATACTTTTCTCTCTTTTTTTTTCTTCTAGGGACAGAAAAGTAAAGAGATTTTTCTTTCTTTGTTTGGAAAAGATAGAGAAGAAATGAACAATCGTTTTGCGAGTGTTACACAAACAACCGACATGCAGTCTCTCTGAAGATAATAAGGTTGACGACGCATTTCACAGCTGCCGTTTTTATGTCACGCCATGCGCTTAATTGCCACGTCACCTGATCATGGCAGGCCTATAAATAGGCATGATGTTACACAGGTGGCTCACGTGCGAGGGCACTTCCCACAGCATAAAGCTCAAGCAGCGTAGAGTTCCCTTTCAAAGGGAACACTTTTAAATGAGACAGAACATGAACAAGTTAGCTGATGTTAGTTATTAGAAACTTAGAGAGTAAACGAGGGTGTATATTTGTTACAGTCAACAAGACATAGACTCAACAAGACCCTCTATAATTTGTGTCTTTAGATGTCGGTACAAGCCCTTCAATGTCTAACACCTCTCCCGACATAACTCGACATGACATATTAGCTCAAATGAGGTGTAAGATCTAGAACTAAACTCAGTTTTGCCCTCTCCATGTCTATAGCTGTGAGACTTAAAGGCTTCAGTCAAAAATATCATGCGAGAAAATTTTACACGTTGAGTGAAACATAATAAAATAACAACAAAGAAATAATCTTACCTTCAACAGTGTCCTTTTTTAGCACCCAAAGTATACGCAGACCGTAAGAGGAGATGTGAAGTGAAGAAATTTCCTTATCCACTTTCCGTAGAGAAATGAGGACTCGCGTTGAAGACTGACCCTCCCCTCTGTGCTTCTTTTTACAGCACCAGACATATTTTCAGGAACAAACAGGTTTATTGTTAAATGCTGTAAATTTACACTACGTGCTAAATTTATGGATCATTAGCTGTACATTTACATAATTAAACTGTTTATTGATATAACCGTATTGTCCTCTATAAAATTGCCTGTCTTTTTACAGCACATTCACACACTACAGACAATGTAGAAATGCAAATCAGCCTTCAACGCATGTCTTTGGACTGGGGGAGAAAATCTGAGTACCCGGAGGAAACCCCTGAAGCACAGGGAGAACATGCAAACTCCACGCCCACAAGGTGAGACTCAAACCCCCAACCCTGGAGGTGCAACGCTAACGTGCTAACCACTAATGTACCATGAACACAGAATGTACTGTATACACAATAAATATGCAAACAAATGTCTTCAAATAGCTTTTAATTAAGCATTGTGCATTGTAAGATAACTGAACTGAAACCTGAAATTTAATCCTGACCATTTCGGAGTTCCAATTTCAGCTCATATTGCACCATTGTATATCATTGCGATGCTTTGCAGAAGAAGAAGAGAACATGTGTAAAAGTAATAAACTAAAGCAACAAACTTCCCCTGTGTATGACTTTTAGGATAATAAGGGCACATTCTCTTAAAAGTGTGTGTGTGTGTATGTGAGAGAGATAGAGTGCGTGTATGTGGTGCATACAAGGGCAGAAATGGCTGTAGATATAATGGGCATCCATCACCCACACAAACAATGGGGGTGCTTGGCCTTTGAGCTGTCTGGTTCTTTAGACGCAAACACACACACACACAGAGTAAGTCTCCAATCTCCTGCTCAATTAGCAGGCAGTGGCAGAACTATCCTCACCTAATGGCTACTTCAAACACTGTGGCACAGTTTATAATGGAGCACACAAGCTCACTTCATTAGTCTCATTAGGATCCACAACTTAATCTGAGCTTAGTGTCCTTTGAGTACAACTCATTCTCAAACACATGCTCTGAATTTGATCTAGATTTGGTCATTCGCTGAAGGTTACCTCTGTTTTCATTGATTTGATTGAATTTATGTTTCGTCCGAGCGGTTAGAAATCCAAAAACAATGACACAGATTTATAGAGCCTTTTTCTCACAAATTGTTGGATAGAGCTTGAAACAAGACCACCTGATGAACCCATCAATTTTCCACTATATCACTCACCTGGGGGTGGAGGCAGCAGTCTTATTTTCACACAGCAACTCTGAAAAAAGATTTATGCGTAAACATGACGGCTTTTCCGGAGTGGATACGAACCGTCATGCTACAGGGAAATCTGCAAGAAGATTTTATAGGCTTCCCCCAAGTGTGATCCCTTCTCCTGCTTTCATTAACAGCTAACAGCTTGTTAGAATTTCCTTCTCCTCTTCTCATGTCATCTCTCTCTCTCTCTCTCTCTCTCTCTCTCTCTCTCTATCTCTCTCTCTCTCAGTAAACAGCACATGCAGCACATTGCTGACTGGCACCTCTGAGCCTGTCAGGAAAAACCCCACAAGAACACAATGCACAGTGATAATCAGATGCAATACGATCAATGAAACATCAAGCAGATTTTACAAAGGTCTGTTGAAATGCAAACTGATTTCCAAATTACTAGATGTTTAAGAAGCACAGAATATGTATATGTATATATATATATATATATATATATATATATATATATATATATATATTATAATAATATATTATATTATAGTATAACAAATTATACTAGACCACCAAAAGGTACAAAAATCACTACTCACTGTTGAAATCTGAATCTAAGGCAAGATATTCTGTGGCAATGATAAGTAGCTTAGGCTGGATTGGTGAACAGTTTGATAGGATTGTAAATATTTATATCCGATAACTTTCAACAGAAGTGAGGAGAAAAACATAAAAATGTGATTAATGTATCAAGAGAACTGCGCTCATAATCTTTATATACATGATGAATAAAGACAATGGCACTAAAAATGGAAGATGGGTATACATATACACATTATATATAAATTATACATTATATACATTATATGGGTTCATACACACGTAAAGTCCAGTATATAAGTTGAAGAAAAGTGTATAACAAATCAGTTGGAAATATCAGCAAAAACATGTGTCTGGACTTTTAATAGAATGACCAGGAATCAAGTGTGACCTTAAAGTTTGATGGATTGCTTGCACTGTGGTAGAATACAAATGCAGACATGAGGCCCCTCTAGGCTTAGCTTAAGGTCATCACCAATGGCTTTAATCTGGGTGTAAAAAGACAATTCATTTCTAGTGCCATTCATTTCAGCATCAGAGGCCTCAGCTTACTCTGGCTCTTGCCTCCATCACTGCATAGTTAAATATGTCAGATGGAATTAGAGGGACTAGGGATGTAATTAATTTCTGGGAAGGCTGACATTAGAAGAGGTGCAGCTCATCTGCTTAAAATGACATCTCCATTTGGGTTTCAGCACCATCGCGTCATACGGTCACGCTCTCCTGTTTGTGAAAAATGTCACATGCATTTTTGACCACAGATGGAGAGGCATTGCAAAAATAGTTCAAAAAGATGAGGTTGGATAATCTAATCTATGAAGGAAGTGCCTTGAGTAAATATCCTCCTTATAGGAGTTTTATCGGGTAAAGAGAAGGCTTAGGGAGACAGAAGTGGGAAGCTAAGCTGTTTACCTCTGTATTGTCTTTCTGTGCTCTGCAAATTCTGCTTTAGGCTGTTTTCACATATACAATTTAGAGCCCTATGGTCCTACTAAATGGCTCTGAAAATCCATCCAAAAAAAAAAAAAAAATTGGATTTTTGGATTTTTAAATGGTGCCATACTTTTAGACTTCAGTGGGCAAAGATTTCCTTATGTCTGATCAAGATAAATTCATAAACTTCTCGAAATCCTGATCCTACTTGAATGTTTAAACAATCCAAACCAATCTTTGCACATTGCCCTTCAGAGACTAAGCCAAACTGCCTAAGGCCTTTAATTTGCAGAAAAGCAAACCTCATAAATGAACACCATTTGCATTATTTCATGGAACAAAATCTTGAGGGCTTCCAGCAGCCTACTATGGGCACTCTTTAATCTTTCCTTTTTTTTCTAAGTGCATTTTCAGATAAACCAGGGACCTACTAGTGAGATTATCGCAAGTGTGAGTGTGAATCCTCCTACACATTGTAATTGAGTTTTACACATTTACTCTTTCATTCTGGGAAGGCTTTTAGGAATGTAAACTCTAATGCAATCCTGTCTAATTAGATGCTGCTGAAATGTGAGGATTCCAACAGGGAACTTATTGCTGTCTCTTATAGGCGGTCTCTTCAGGTCGCTCAAGAGTAGTTTCTTCCATTGGACCTCTGTTGAGAGAAAGGCAAATTTTACCTCATGAATATTTTTGAGGACAAATAATGATTAGGTCGTCCATGTTTATTGTGAGATGTCAGATAATAACAGGACACTTACTGTAATTTGTCATTTTGTGGTTTTATTAATGAGATAATGGCCCATTGAGGCTTGCTTAATTATTTATGCAGTTTATGTTGTCTCTATGTTGTTACCACCATATTTCCTTTTTGAACATTTTGAATGGCTTCTGAGTATATCCAACTGGAGTTCACTTTCATCACCAGATGCTACTATAGGAAGCAATATAGACTGTAAACTGGGCTATACAAATAACATTTTTACAAAACTAATATTTTTAGTTTCTTAGATTCTGTTTGAAATATTCTGTAGACAAGATATATACATATATATATATATATAAACATAAACATTCATTGTCCTAGACTAGGCTACCATGACCAATCAATATATTATAATTAGGTGATTATTTTATTGAACACCTTAACCTTTTGTGCCAATATCGTACACAAATGTTAGCCCACTTTACATCTTAACATTACATACAACCTTGGAAAGATAGGGTCTTGAAAGTCCTTTCTGACAAATGTATTTGTTTCAATTAATAGTGTATATTTCGACATAACCCATGTGCTTGCTAACTCAGATAGTCTGATGTGAATGAAATGAGTCATGAGTCTAGTGATTGAAATGAAGATATCAATATTACTAATAACCAGTTAATTATTCTAAATATTTTTTTTAGAAAAATAGAATGACATTTAGAAGATGGATAATTTTTTTTTGTCGTTTTAAGCCAGAGGAATACTGTGTGTTGTATCTTCCCTCGAAACAAACTCGTTTTACTGTAATTCAAGAGCACTTTTTTTGTGCGGTATTGCACTTTGTATTGCAGTACAGGACCAGAAGGCTATTTTTTTATATCCTGGATTCCATTTCTAGCCCCAGTTGGAGCACTTTCAGCTAACAGCCTGTTGATGGCCAATTACACACCGCTCAACTCCTATTTGAGGTCATCAATAATGGAAGGAAGTGATGACATGTCTTAGTCCATCTTGGCATTAGCAGTAATTTAGCAATGGAGAAGCCAACAGCAGTCCCTGTGGCTTCTCTCCCCATGACGGGAATATGACGAGAGCATGACTGTGTCCTGGTCTGACTGGCACGGTAAATAAGAACTTGCTGGAACTCTGAATGATGACGGATGATAAAGGTAGTTGATTGACTGGATGATGGATGAAAGCTCACGCTGTGACTGCAGCAATAACGTTAGAGCTGTTTTGGGGGCAGTTTGCTCACCCCCTTCTCTTTAAACCTCCTTCCCTGTCTAAACTTTTTGGCCACAAGCACACACAGTATATGTAATGATGTAGTGGCAGGGTTGGGTAGCCACATTATATAATGATTGGCACCAACAGGGAATGATCATATGAAATGAGTTTAAGTTGTAAAAGCAAACTGTTACTGGAGCAAATGCTGAAATCTGAATTTCGGTCAGTTATAGGACTGTTGATGGTATGGTGCTGGCCAAACTCAGTTTAACTCTAGGCAACCAAAATGTCAAATCCAATCCAAAGTAAGGGTTACTTCAGGCTGAAAAGTTTCTTTCTTTCTTTTTTTCTTGAAAACAAACAAGTAAACAGTCATGCACTGAGCTCTAATATGTACACAAACAGTATATGTACTTGTAGGTCACAACTATTACTCACATATACTGTGAGAACAAGACATGAAAATCACAACAACATGAGAATAAAACATTGCCCTTATTCCCAAACTGTTAAGCCTACATGTCAAAATAAGCCTCCGATTTTCTTTTTTGATTGAATATCAGACTAGAATCACACTAGACAGAATGTAAACATGCTACGTGTAAAAAACAAACAAACAAAAAAAATTCTTCCTGAAGTTTTGCAAGTCTTGCTAAGTCAGTTAGTCAATAGGTAGTAGTTTAAATGTAAATAAATTAAAGCAATTTTAATTGTCTTAAGAAGCATGGATTGGATTAATTCACAGTTTGAACAGCTCAATCAAAAGGATTTTTTTAAAGGTGTTCAATACTGAGAAAATGATTAGAGAAAATATTTTTGTAGCATTACAGCTGTTATATTAGAGATATGTGTAGATCATTAATTAATTAAGGGTGCATTTGGAAGTGGGTAAAAAGGGAAAAAAAGAAAAGGCTAAAAAATACTCTTTATAACAGTAGCTATGAAGCCACATATTTACGTATATAAGGTAATATAGATCCATCCATTTTCTGTGCCGCTTCTTCTACACAGGTTTATACAGGAGCCTATCCCATGGAACTCAGGGCACAAGGCGGGGGACACCCTGGATGGCACCAATCGCATCACCCAAGCACACCCCATTCCTGAGAATCGCGTCCTACAATGAAGTCAGTATACTTTACATATTGGTTCTTTGTCACAACATCTAATTTATATGACTGATGTCAATCAACATCCACTGATCTACCTTTTGTTGGTCATGGGAAAACAAATCTCCTCTTCCTGTGTCATGTAATGGCGGCACAGATGTAAGCGAGTCCAAAGGATCAGGCAGAAATCAATAAACAGACATGCAGAGGTCCGGCGATCAGGAAAACAGTCCAAAGTAGGCAAGGAAAAGAGACGAGGTCATAAACGTGAACAAAGTCAAACCAGAATAAACAAAAATAGTGTCAAGTCTTGGTAACAGCAGAGACAAAAGGCAACGGAGTGTATACTTTGCAAAGCAACTGTATGAACAGTCTCTATAAAGGATTGGTGTGAGAGGAGTGTAATTGGTAGCAGGTGTGTCTAAATAGAAATGAGGAGATGGTGTCTGTGTGTGTGTGTGTGTGTGTGTTTGGGAGTTGTAGTCGTCTTCGGCCATGTTTGTAGTTTGTGGTGAATTCTGGGAAATTGAGTTGCTGGTTTGCTGCGACATGACAGGACCCCCGCAGCGCCAAGGGCGCTTCTCTAGAAGTGCCAGAAAACACTCCCTCCGGGCAAAATGTTCACACAGCCCTGCAGGTTCAAGGCAGGCATTGTCTAACAGGTAGCAGGTTCCTCGAGGAGCTGAGGAGCAGGCATGAAGCTGGGGTTGGTTTGCCAGGGTCCTTAGGCAAGACCTAGGCTTGAGAAGTTGTGTCGTCAGTTTTGGACGGGGGCTTGACTTGGTGGGCCATCTTGTCTGCTTTTCTTGAGTGTGGAGCGATGTCTGCAGAGAAGCTTGGTGTCGTGAAGTCCGAGGCAGAGTAGGGAAGGAAAGTGGAGCTCTTGGCCACAACATGGCTGTGTCATTAGTCTCAGGTATCGGTATAATGTTGTTGGTCATCGTTGGCCGCAGACAGGAACATGGCTTGGGAGGCCGTCTCGACGGCTGCAGACAGGAGCATGGCTCTCGTCAGCCTTCGACTGGAATTTGACTTGGAATTTCGCCTTGTTGACCTCATACCAGAGCCTTGGAGATGAGCCCACCTTGTGGGTCTCGTGCTGGAGCTCAGTGAAGGAGGTCGCCAGGTTGACCTCTGACTGGGGCTCTGGAGCTGAGGTTGTCTCATTGACCTCATGCTTGAACTCTGAAGAGGAGACCCCCTTGTGGGTCTCATGCTGGAGCACTGGGGAGGAGGCTGGCACGTTGACCTCTGATTGGAGCTTGGCAGGTGAGACCACCTTGAAGGTCTGCAGCTGTAGCGCTGAAGATGAGGTCACTCAGCGTGGACCTCCGGCTGTGGTTCTGGGGATGAGGTTGCCTCATTAACCTCTGGCAGGAACTTTGCAGGTGAGACCGCTTCTTAGGTCTCAGGCTGGAGCTCTGGAGCCAAGGTTGCCATGTTGACTTCCAGCTGGAGCTCTGCAGGGGTGACCACCTCATGGGTCTTAGGCTGGAGCTCTGGAGATGAATCTGCCAAGTGTACCTCCATGTGGAGCTCTGCAGAGGATACTACCTCATGGATCTCAAGCTGGAACTAAGGAGCCAAGGTCGCAATGTTGATCTCTGGCAGGAGCTCTGCAGGGGAGACCACCTCGTGGGTCTCAAGCTGGAGCTCTGGAGATGAGGGCACCACGTGGACCACGTGGACAATGCCTAATTCTGGTCTGGGAGGTCTATGGCAGTCCACTTTGGAAACTGGACTGAGACAAATGTTGGCCAGACATGACTTGCTACGCTGGCGTGATATTCCCCTCACTCTCCTGCTGCTTCCATGTTGAGGTGAAGTATTCTGTCACGTAATGGAGCCACAGACAGAAGCAGGTGCAGGTATGGAAGTTTAATAAAACATCGAGTCCAAAGGATCAGGCAGAAATCAATAAACAGACAGGCAGAGTTCAGGCAAACAGGCAAACAGGAAAACAGTCCAAAACTTTGCAAGGAAAAGTGACAAGGTCGTAAAAGTGAACAAAGTCAAACCAGAATAAACAAACACGGTATCAAGTCTTGGTAACAACAGAGACAAAAGGCAACTGAGCATATACTTTGCAAAGCAACTGTGTGAATAGTCTCTATAAAGGAATGGTGTGAGAGGAGTGTAATTGGCAGCAGGTGTGTCTAATTAGAACTCAGGAGATGGTGAACATATCTGTGTGTGTGTTTGGGTGCTGTAATCGTCTTCGGCCATTTTTGAAGTTCGTGGTGTATTCTGGGAAATGGTCACTGGTTTTCTGTGACATGACATCCTGTCTATATACAATCAATGTTTGATTATTTTTTATTGTTTTAATACTGCATTGGATGCTGATTGATTATGACTTCATGATTTAATATCATTGAAGCAAGTTTTAATATCAGGAAAGAAAAATTAATTTAGGATGATGAAATATTGAAACACACCATAGATGGTATGGAAATGATGATAATGAAAGAACAGGTTTGGTCAGAAGCTGCAAGTTTCTTGACAAGTGTGCCATGCATCTGTTCGAATAATCAGCTGAAATAATTGGGTCTCAGTGGTGCTGAAGGTGGCAGGCTGATACATCAGTACAAAATTTTCACTACCTATTAAGGAACATTTTCAAATTCTGAGTGCTGAAGCCACCGATGGTCCCAAAGCTGCCCAGATGTTTTGACTGCAGGAAGCAATTTGGCCACAAAACCCTGTTCGTCTTCATTTTCTTCATCCTGTGGTCTTAAATGGATTTTGCTAATCACCCTTCTCCACTTTTGGTTTTATATGCAATATTCGGAAAATGCATATTACCTTACCCTGTGGAGTACATTTTTTTTTGAAAAGCTTCAGCTAGTGCTTTAAAGTAGTTTAGCTAGTGCTTTAAGTCTGTCTATTTAGACATGCATAATATAATCATTTGGGATAAATCAGATTCAAAAAGTGCAACTGGGTGTAATATCTGCTTATACAAAAACAATGAGCATCAAGACCAATTCAGACTAATTATTCTACGTTTTGACAAATAAGCTGATATTTCCTGACACTGCCACTAGAGATCACCCTAAATCAGAATGAAGGGAACAGCACCCCACTCTGAATGCCAGGCATTCTGCTAGTAATTACATTCCACCTGCTTTCATAAAGCTGAATAAACCTGACCGTCTCTGACTTTCTCATATTTCACGTGGGGACTTGAGTGTTGTGTTTCCAAGATCAGGTCGACCCCTTGTATTAATTGTAGCGTCTCCTCCCAATTTAAGCCAGTAGACTGCCAATTAGGTCCATATTTCCTAACACACAATCACATAAGTTATTGACGAAACCATTTTCTCTTGCAGTACACCCTTAATTTGCTTTATGTTCTATAAAATGTCAAAACTGACAGTATAGGTGCCTCAACAGAATAAACCTTGCTGGAAGTAAAGCAGCCTCTGTGTTCAAAATTTCATTTTTTAGTTACAATTTAACCGTGGTGCATTGCAGTTGGCCATCCATGAAGAGAAGCCTTCCAATCTGACCAGTTGTAAACCATCCATCCATCCATTTTCTGTACTCATCCAATTACCAAACCTAAACTAAGTTGATCTGTGTGAGTTAGAGGAGGGAAACACCAAAATGTACAAGGCAGTGGTACTCCATTAACAGGAAAAGAAAACCTTGTTTAGTTTGATGGCCTGTTATGTTACTGCACCCAAGTTATTAGTAGCCATTTTGTCTCATAACTGTGCCATGTTTCATTTCCACGTTGTTAAAGTGGGTATATACTGTCCAAATAAAAACGACCTGTTGTTTTCAGTTTGAGAGGTCGTTTAATTCGTATTATTATAAAGTAGAAGGTGACTAGGCAGCACAGCAGGTAGCGTTGACCCTGTCCAGCTCCAAGGGTCACTGGGTTGATCCTGACCTTTGGGTCTGAGCAGAGTTTTGCATGTGTTACCTGTGTACGAAAATATGCCAGTACACTATACAAAATTGCCCCTAGATGTGAATGAGCATGAGAATGTGTGTCTATCATACCCTGCGATGGACTGGCATCCAGTACTTTGTTCGTTTAAGTGAAGCTATTGTTATTGATTAGCCTTGTTGTTGCTGTATTCTAGTAGTGTATGAAAGGCAGCAGAGTCAGCATCACTTTTCTTAAGACACAGTGAATTTCTCATGCTGAGGTAGACTCGAATAAAAGTAATGTTAAGTCGAGTCAGTTTTATTTATTTTTAGCAATAGACCTTGTCACCAAGCAACTTTATAAAAATCCGGATGTAGATGAAGATTTAGATCCCTAATTAGCAAGCCAGGGGCGATAGAAGGAGTGAGAATCTGTCTCAAATGTCATGAGGAAGAAACCAGACTTAGAAGGAACCCATCCACTGGATAGTGCGATTGAGTGCGACTCTACCATAATTCCACAAGGACTGCAGTTTGTGATTCACAGAGAACTTGTGCCCCATCCGGCTAAGGGATCTCTAAATGCACACAGTTGTATCACTGCATGAAAAAAGCCCCCAAATGATCCGAATTCTACTGCTGTGCACCTATGTTGCTGATGCTACTAAGAATACTTGCTAAGCTCTTTTGTAGAAATATTTTAGCCTGCTCAGTTTGCCTTCCCCATCTGTTCAACATGCCTGTGGCACTCATAACACAACACATGCAAATGTGCTCATAGAATTCATACAAATTTGACAAGACCCAGATGGCAGCTCTTTCTAAAATGATTCGTTAGAAAAAACGTGCACAAAAAGTCTGTGACGCTCCATGAAAACCACTGATGTATCATCTTTAAAGCTATTTAGAAAACTATAGGTACTACTGTTGGAAGGTGTTTGCTTTCTAAGCAGACCGAGAGGAAAGGAGATTTACAACATTTAGGAACATTTAAACCTAATAGGTTAAGGAAATTTCCTTGGGCAGCTTGAGGCACCCTGGTTTATTTGTGCCAATTGTTCTTTCACATGTCACAGGTTGAATTAAGGCAACCTAATGAGTACATCCTTGCTCCTTATAATACATTTAGGTGAAATACATTTAAGTCTTAAACCATTAGGTCGGTCCAGAACCTCAGAATCACATTCGCTTAAGTTCATTTATTGTAAAAGAATTCTCGCAGTTGTCTCGCACCTTTAAATTCCTTACATAAACTAGGTTTGTGAAATGATGATAGAGTGGTAGGTAGTATGAAGGATTCTCTCGCTCTCTCTCTCTCTCTCTCTCTCTCTCTCTCACATACACATACACACACACACACACACACACACTAATGCATGCATAACTAACCTTACCTTACCTAACTAATCTAACCCTAACTTTAACTTCTGTAACCAAAAGAAAACATTTTTGTTCTTTAAAAACAAAAAAGGTTTAGTTTTTGTATAAAGAAAATAAATAAATAAATAAATAAATTTCCTCAGACATAAATACAACCAACAATCCCCCCCCAACACCACGACATACATACACATTGCTCATAACCCACCTAATGTCCTCCCACTTTTGAAAAAATTAAGGAGATGAGAGAGCCTGGGAGACATCACACCCACATACCCAACCTCTCTCTCTCACTCACTCTCTCTCTTTCTTTCTCAAGAGGGGCTTAATAACTCAAGCGACTAAGTCAATTAAGACAGCACCCTGTTTGACCCCGCTGACTTTAATAAAAAATACCCAGTACATAAAATCCGATATGTCTAACAGACAGATGAACTTACAAATGAATAGATTTCACTGTTGTTCTTTGTAGTGCTTGGGAATAATGCAGACGGAAATCAATTCCATGATATAGTTTACTCATCTTTTACTTCTCAATAGTCAGATTCAAGCAATCAGTCAGTACAGTTTCTTGTTGAGTTCACCATATTTAGTACTAGTAAAACTATAAAATGTTAGACTAATGTCTTTCTTTCTGTTTACTTCCATATAAAAAGAAGCATGCCGAAGACTGTCGGTTATTCCAGATGTCCAGACTATTCAAAGACAGTCCTCAATATCCCATTCCACAAGCTTGGTTTGGCTATAAATACTGCAAATCCTAGTTGTCAGTGAAGTTTGAAGTGAGGAGGACGGTGCTGGAAATGTGAGGAGTTTATGGAGGTATGTCCAGGCAGTGCTGACCAATCAATGGGAAAGAGAAAGTGTTTATATCGCTGAGGTCTAGAGTCTGGCTGTACATTATTTAAGTAGATGACAGTACCCCGTGCAATAAATGACTTAATGTTGTATTTGCAAAGTGATAGATTATGAAGTATTTTTCCTCCATGATACAGATAGCAGGCACAAACTTGGAGAAGAGGAATAGTTTTTATTGGAGCTTCATATATGTGCATACACAGGTGTTGTCTCTTCAATGTTCAGTCCTCAACGACCCACCTACCAAAAAGCCGTTTCCAAAAACACCTTACCTAGGCTTCTATCCCAAAGTCAGCACAAAGATAAGACTTCTTCTAAGTAATATGTTAAACCTGATGAAACATGGGATTAATCTCTGTTTTTTTTTTTTTTTTAAATGCAGTTTTTGACTGCATGAAGAACAGCTTGGCTCTATCACGATGTAGATTAGAGATTAGAGAATCAGGTTGAAATACACCAAAACAAAGATTTTTTTTTTTGGTGAAAACATATTCTGATGTTAGATAACTTTACAGTTAACCAGTCAGCTTTCTACGTTTTGCAGGAGAAAGTTGGGACAGTGGGAGGAAATAATACGTGTGGAATACTACTTCTGAATACTGAAACCTGATCTTAGAAAAATAGAAGTGTGCTGTGTTTCTCATGGTGATGCTACCACTGTGTCAGTGTGCGCTGGAGTTGAAGTTGGGCTAGCTGTAATTACAACAATTACTTAAAAATGTATTACGAAACATTGGCATAGTAAACAAATGGCACATTTGCGCTTCTGCAGCTACCGACTGAATCATTACACTGTTGTACATTTTGAGCTTGCCAAGTGAACTTAATTACAAATTGGAGCACGGGTGATCACTTCCAAAAGATTCTCTACAGTCTTATGTGCTTGGCACATTGACATAAAAACACCAGCATAGTGAAAGTTTTGACAGTGACACTCATTACACTGCAGCAACTGTTCAGTTTTCTCTGCACCTTAACTCGTTACCATAGTCTATTTCTGAGCATTTTTCACTTCCTTGCCACATCTTGTTGTTTTTTTTTTTGTTTTTTTTAAATTCAGGATATCAATTATTTGATATTTAAATGGTAAATGGTTTTTGACAATCAATAAAATAAAGTCAATAAATATCTTTTGATATTAGTGCGTCTGTGCATGTACTGCATATTGACCTGGGAATCAATTAAATTCCCTGACATTACATGGCTTAGTAATGCAAATGAATACATGATTAGTGTAATAAAGGTTGTCTCCATTTGGTTTCGTGCTGACTGCCAAAGTTCTTTGTAATTAAGGCATGTGTAAATTATATTAAACACCCCCTCCCCCCAAAAGCCCCCCCCTCCCCTCCCCACCACCACCACCACCAACATTATATACAAATACATGTGCATTCTTTATTGAAGCTGTCAAGGACAAAGCTGGCCAGGACCTGTGGTAAGTCTCCTTGGAAACAGCAGCAGGTTTTATGGTAATAAATTGAAACCTTGGAATTATAAGGTTGTATCTGCTAAAAGAAAATTCAGATAATCCCAAGGTGAAAAGTCAATAATGTATGTATGGAATGTATGGTAGTACTTTGTGTATGTTCATTTGCACTCATTTGCAATTGCTAACATCTGTTCCTAAATTCAAGATATAGTGTGGGCAAGATATCAGTGGACAAACTGAGCTCATTCCTACCTGCTTGTTTTTTGGAGAGTGCGTGGAAACCGGAAAACCCAGAGGAAACACAGGACCACAGGGAGAAACTCCATGTGCAGGATCAAACCCAGGCTCCAAGAGCCATCAGGCGGCAATGTTAGCCACTGCACCACCATGTTGTCTGTTTCAAACACTGAAAATACAAATTTGTTCACCTTCAATAAGAACAAATCACAGATCATGAGCTCAGGTTACTATCTGCATGGAGTTTTCCCATGTTTCAGGGTTTTTCTGGTTTCCTCCCAGTTCCCAAAATCATGTTAGTAAGTTGATTAGCAACTCCAAATTTCCCACTTGGTCTGAAGGAGTGTGTGAGAGTATCAAATCTCAAATGACATTCTAGTGGCCACATAGTGCACTACATAGGTTCTACAAAGCTGGTAAAATATACCCTATGTAGTGGGAAGCACTAGTAAAGAGGAAATCGTTTATGTTTCTGGAAACTCATTACTAATGACTGAAAGGTTATACTTGTTGTTCATAGGTAGTTAATGAAGATCTGGAACAGTATTGTAAAGTGTACCATGGAAACTCATTTATAATGACTCAAGTGTTACTGTGTTGTTCTTCAGAACTTAATGATGATGTGGAACCGTACAACACATGGTTATTCACTAAAAAATTGTATTATATGGAATAAAATTATTTATTTATTTATTTTTTACA
Organism: Ictalurus punctatus; assembly: GCF_001660625.3. Taxonomy (NCBI): domain Eukaryota; kingdom Metazoa; phylum Chordata; class Actinopteri; order Siluriformes; family Ictaluridae; genus Ictalurus; species Ictalurus punctatus. The sequence goes on along the minus strand of NC_030422.2, from coordinate 6,655,783 downwards.
TATGCTAATGCGGAATATTTACTCATTGGTATATTGCAGCGTATACTTTTGTGGGTTATTATTGCTCATTTCTTTCTTTAGACCTTGACTAGCTAGATAAAAACAACACTCTGACCCTGTACTCCTCTGAGGAGACAGACATATAATAACTCATATAAACATTTACATTTTGGACAATGAGGCATTGGAATAAATTGAGATATATTAAGGTAGTAGATCTCCAGGAGGAAGGTAAATCTTTGCTATTGGGAATTAATGATCAGTAATTAATAATTAGTTATTATAATGGAAGATTAGTTAGCTAGTAAGTTCAGTATGAGAAATGTAAGACCCAGTAATTACTACTTAAAACATAGGAATTACTGCATAGTTCATCGTAAACTCCTACTAACATACTAAACAAGTAATTAACTAGTAGTTCTTAGTAGTTAATAGGAGTATGATATGTACTAATGAACTACACATGAAGAACTACTCATTCATTCCTGCTTAATTCCTGCATAGTTCCCTATGAATTGTTCAACAGTATTTGAAAGTGTTACCCAATCATATTATAAATTAAGAATATTACACTGCTCAAGTTGTTTGATGGTTGCAATTGACAGCTGCATGATCGGAATACACATTTTGTCAAATGATACAACTGAATTGGACTGGGGAAAAAATCTGAATGAATCATTTAACTGATTAATGACTCGAGTTACTGACTCAAACATTTCAGCACCATCACAAACTGCCCCGGATTTCAGAAATCACGAGATGAACAGTGATTATGAGTAGGAAGACCGAATGAAAGTAGGGTGAAATAATTCTCAGAGTTGATTAGGGAATGGTCTGTTTATGCATACCGCCTCCAGTCATATGCTGATGTTAGTGACTAATGAAAGTGAAGGATTATTTGACTTTTCTTCATACAACCTATCCACTTAAAAATAAACATTAGTAACATTATTTTAGAGCAACATGGTCTATAATTTGGCTGCTTAGCGTATTGCTAAAAACACTGCTTAAAATCTCTGATTTTGACACCATTCAACTTAAATATTTACTGGCATACACATAATAATAAGTCTGGCAGCATTGTTGTGTGTGATGTGCTCGCCATCTTTCCTGTTAAAGTCCAGCTTCCCGATTCAGCCATGAGAATGATTTCCATACTTTCTTCTTTTGTCAAAGGCAAAATATATAACATAAACTAAGTATGAAAAATTTTATAAGTTAAAAGTGTTAATTTCCTCTGTGTATGGAGACTTTTGGGACACCCCGTATAGTACATTAATAACATCTGTAAAAAGAAAAAAAAAAAATCTGTTAACTAAAAATGCCTGTTGTGTGTTAACATAATTAATCAAACACGAGTACTTCAGCTCTAACTATTGGCAGGACAGTTTGGTAAGTGGGAATTGTTGCTTGTGCTTATACGTCTGAGACCAGCGATCATCAAAATTCAGATCACTGCTGGAGCATGGCAGAATATTAAAGCTAAATCCCTCTGCCCTTTAAAAGCGAAAAGATTAGTTTGAGGCATGCCTAGCATACACTCCATCCTTATGTATATTCCACAGCAGTGAAAAAAACAAATTTAGCACAAGATGATTTAGTAAATAATCTGTTCAGAGTTATGTCTGCACTTACATTATATTCACTGTGCTTTGGAAACCTTAGTTCACTAGATGTAGCTACAATCTCAGTCCTGTGGATTATTCTTATTCTAAGCTTAAATATTGTACATGAATATGAAGTATATGGTGGTATAGATGTGCATGGGCGGGGAACTTTTCTTAACATACATTTAATGTGCATTTAATGTAAAGGTACTGGATTTTCAAATAGTTTTCCGTGGAAACAGTGCTAAACATACACAGAAGCATATGGAAAGCTCTTATTTTACATGCACATCTTTATTTCTGTGTCATTGATGTCGTTCCTGTCCAACTTCAGGATCCTGGAGTCCAGGAGCAAATATTTCCTGAGTGCCTCATATAACTGTACTGTCAGGTAAAATGAAGCACAACTATTTACGAAGTTTCGTGCTGCATCAAGGTTTTTCGATCATTCTTAACAAAGCACCCCCCCCCCCCACCTGAATCGAACTGTATTTTCAGAGAGAATGGTGTGGCCTTGCTGTTGCCTAACAACCGCGTTCCTGTCTGCCTAGGATGAGAGATGACTTTCACTAATTGAATTCCACCTCTTTTGAATGCATTGACACTTAGACACTATTCAAAGGACAATGATTCTCTGCGCATGGCACTGGAATAAAATTGCTGGCATGCTGTTTGTTCCTGGTCAAGGCCGATCATTCAGTGCATGCTGACGCATTTCGGTGTCCTTTTTCTTTTTTAAAACGTGATGAGCACTGAATAGCTGAAGCTCTGTGGGAGAGTGATATAACTATACAGAAAAGAAAAAAAAAGAAAAAAGATTTGGGCCTAGACTGTAGACACATAAAACTTTAATGATGACAGAGAGACTTAAGACATGGCACACCTGAGGCACCATTACGACATCTGAGCCATAAATCTACACTGATGTCATGGATGACTATGAGTTCTGTTTTGCAATATCCCAAATTTGACTGTTACATTGGAGTGTCAGCTGATTTAAGAGATCCATTAGGCTGAACAAGCAAAAGGTCAAGAACTAAACTAAAAGGGCCAGTACTTGCCAAATATACATGAGGTTTTAGCTCTGTCTCACAGAACAGATATATGCCTCCAATTAAACTGGTTTTACTTCACACTAAGTTTACTTTTTTTTTTTTTTACACTTGTGAAACATAAAATCAATTCCAAGCACACATTTCCACCTACTATATTCTGTATATATACACAGATCAGCAATAACATTAAAATCACCTGCATAATATTATATAGGTCCCCCTTGCGCTGCCAAAACAGTTCTGACCCATCAAGGCATGGACTCTGAAGATGTGCTGTGGTGTCTGGAACAAGACGTTATCAGCAGATCCTTTAAGTCCTGTCAGTTGGGGACGTAGGTCCTCCATGGATCAGACTTGTTTGTCCAGAACATCCCACAGATGCTTGATCGGATTGTTATCTGGGGAATTTGGAGGCCGAGTCAACACCTTGAACTCTGTCATGTTCCTCAAACCGTTCCTGAACAATTTTTGCAGTGTGTCAAGGCGCATTATCCTTCTGAAGGAGGCCACTGCCATTAGGGAATACTATTGACATGAATGGGTGTACTGGGTCTGCAACCATGTTTAGGTAGGTGGTATGTGTCAAAGTAACATCCACATGAATATTAGGGCCAAGGTTTCCCAAGAGAACATCATGATGCCTTTGTCGGCTTGCCTTCTTTCCATAGTGCATCTTGGTTCCATCTCTTCCCCAGGTAAGTGCCACACACACACACACACACACACACACACACACACACACACACCCAGCCATGATTCATCAGACCAGACCACCTTCTTCCATTGCTCCATGGTCCAGTTCTGATGCTCATGTCCCCATTGTAGGCACTTTCAGTGGTGGACAGGGATCAGCATGACCAGTCTACACAACCAGCCTACCACAACCAGCTACACAGCCCCATATGTGGCAAGCTGTGATGCACTGTGTTCTGACCTTTCTATCGTAGCCAATGTTAACTTTTTCAACAATTTGTGCAGTAGCTCTTTTGTACAGTAGCTCTTCTGTGGAATAGGCTAGGACCAGACGGGCTAGCCTTCGCTTCCCATGCGCATCAATGAGCCTTGGGCGCCCATGACCCTGTCGCCAGTTCACTGGTTGTCCTTCCTTGGACCACTTTTGGTAGGTACTAACCACTGCATACCGGGAACACCCCTCAAGACCTGCAATTTTGGAAATGCTCTGACCCAGATGTCTATCCATCACAATTTCCCCTTGTCAAAGTTGCTCAGATCCTTACGCTTGCCCATTTTTCCTCTTTCCAACACATCAACTTCAAGAACTGACCATTCACTTGCTGCATAAAATATCACACCCCTTGACAGGTGCCACTGGATTTAGATAATGAATGTTATTCAATATATCTTATATTTAAAATTCATGTATCTACAGAAGTTATAATCATGCATCCTGTAGATGCAGAGCAAAATCTATATTGGGCAATGACACACTGTCATGGTTACACCGAAACTGGCACTGAGCTATATTACTCATGAGCCCCAGCATGTCACATTTTCCATCACCATTATCACTATACAAGTTCCTTTGGTTCAGCACCTTTTTGTCCAGCTTTTGTTGTTGTTTCTGTTGTCGTGTTCATGTATACCATAGTCTTGCTCATGTTCTGCATGTTTCACCCTGTATCTCCTGTTTGGCTTTATGTTACTAGTTTTTCACTGTTTTAGTTACTTGTTCACGCGCACTTAAAATAAACATCTGTACTTGCATCCACTGCATCTAATTTACATGACACACTCATTACACCATGTGAAAACAGAACAAAAAGAATAAACACTTTGTTCTCTGTTCCACTCAACTGCCCCCTTTCCCCATGTTCTATTGACAAGGCAAGGGAAGTTTATCTATATAGCATATTTCATACAAAATGGTAATTCAAATGTATACTTCACCTAAAAATGATAAAGAAAATACAATACAATATAAGAAGAAGAAATAAAAGTAAGAAATAAAAATGACAAAAATGCATTAAAATAAGCAGGATATTAAAAAAAATTTAAATGTAAAAGTTACAGAGCTAAAATGATCTAGATCGATCACTGGAGTGCAGCGTAGTGTTCAGTCAGTAAATGCGCGGCTAAATTGATGTGTTGTAAATGTGGCTAGCGTTTGAGCACATCTTACTTCTTCTGGAAGCGGGTTCCAGCCACAGGTGGCATAATAACTAAACGCTGTCCCACCTTGTTTTGAGTGAACCCTGGGTATTTCTGACTGACCCAGTCCTAATGATCTGAGGGGCCTGTTCTGTTTCTATTCAGTAAACATATCGGGAATGTATTTAGGTCCTGGGCCATGTAGTGATTTATAAACTAGTATTAGTACTTTAAAATCAATTCTGAATGTAACTGGAAGCCGGTGTAAAGACCCGAGGACTGGAGTGATAAGCTCAGATTTTTTGCTTGGGGTGAGAATCCTGGCAGCAGCACTCTGAATGAGCTGTAACTGTCTAATGGTCTTTTTGGGAAGACTGGTGAGAAGTCCATTATAGTAATCCACCCTGCTGGTATTGAACGCATGAACAAGTTTCTCTAAGTCTCGACTGGAAAAGAAACACCTACTTCTCGTTATATTTTGAGCTGATAGTAGGCTGAGTTGGTTATTGCTTTCACTTGACTGCTGAAACTTAGATCAGACTCCAAAATGACACCAAGTTTCTTTAGACCCCTGGAGTCAAGGTGCGTGTTCAGCTTGAGACTCTCATCTTTGTTTCCAAATACAACGACTTCTGTTTTGTCCTTGTTTAACTGAAGGAAGTTTGGCACATCCACCTGTTAATTTGATCAAGGCAGTGGCACAGGGAGTCTATGGGGTGGGAATGGTTAGGTGACAGGGCTAGGTAGATCTGGGTGTCGTCCGCATGCTGTAACTATGGCATGCAATTTGGTTCCTCTTTATAATTTGGCCTAGTGGGAGCATATACAGGTTGAACAGCAACAGTCCAAGGATTGAGCCTTGTGGGACTCCATATGTCATGGACATCCACTCAGATTCATAGCTGCCCATGCCGATATCATTAATCATCTTTATGAGTGCCGTCTCTGTGCTGTGATGCTGCCGGAAACCAGATTGAAAATTGTCCAAATAGCTAGTTGATGATAGAAATCGGTTCAGCTGATTGAAAACAACCTTATTGGTGCTACATGCTGTCCAATCAGGTGTGAATTCTAGATCAGACTTGAATCCTATTGCTTACAAACGTTTACACTACACTTTGACGTATATTATGTTATGATTTGAATAATATATTAAATGTATAGAAAGTGGGACTTTGATTTGAAAAGGTCTCTATGAATTTTATATCATACTTATATGAAAATGAGCATAAATAATCTTCATTTTAAGTGTAATGCTATAATGTTTAAAATATATACTTATGTCACAGTCACAACCTAAAATTCCCTTGATTTGCAAGCAGCACTCACCCACCATTTACAAAAAACTGACGTTACTGGTTACTACTGATGATTTCTGCCTATTTGTAACGAAGCTTTCATTCTCAACTTGTCCTCTCTCAGACGCTAATGTTTTGTGTGGATCTCGGGATGTCTGGCAGATATCTCAGTGTGGATGCCTATTCGTCACCTGAAACTGAATCTCATCAAGAGATGGGATTATCTTCCTGGAGAATGCTATGATCACACCATCTGACAATGCCCAAAACCTTGTTGGAGCTCTAGTCAACCATCATTCTCTTCTCACCGATGTTTATTAAAATGTAATTTAAAAAAAAAACAACAACATGCAAAAAACCCCAGACAATCCCGTAACATTGTTGCCATTGGAAACACAAGGAGCCAACACAAGAACAATTTTCAGCTAAAGTGGATTATGATAATACCACCACACCAAAGGATTTCGAATGTCACACACCATGTCAGTGCAGGCACATTTATTCTCACCACATAAATAGCAACAGAACGTGACAAAATTTGAAATATTTGCCAGCAAAATACGCTTGCACCTACATAGAAATAAGAAGCTAGAGATGGGCATTCACTACATAGCTAAAGCTTTTAAAGAATTGTTTGTCTTATCATTTTTAAAAATTTTTATGTGGGTTGTGCTTTGGCACTGCTCCACTGCGAAGATGAATGTGATAGTCTGAGGCATTCGTATGGGTTGTATATTAGAACAATATAGGAAACTCGATATTATAGCTGAATCAAGTGAACAAGGGCACTAGTATTAGCTAGCTATGTATTGAGCCACTGAAATGTCTTACCTGTTCAGCCATTTCTGCTTCAATCTCTTCAGATCTCTGAGTTTTTGCCACCTCTCAAAAGCCATGGTGATCCTTATTCTCGTTTTAGCATGGGCTCTGACGCTTTTTCTTTTTGACTGCAGGCGCTCCGCAGTTCGAGGCTTCTTGGTCTTGATAACAGGTGATTCCCCAGGTGTCAACGATGATTGCATTTAGAATGATCCAGATTAAAAGCAGTCATCTAGATGACAAGTTTCAATACTAAGCAACTCTCGTAAGGACAAGCTACAAACACTCCACCATCCTCAGCACCTACACACGTGATAAAGTAGCCAGGTCTTCTTCCTGTTTTCAAGATTCAAGGTTTTCTTTGTCACACACACAAGTATATACAGTATATAACTTGCACTGAAATGAAAACCCGGCCTACTCCTCTTTAGACTGTACATTAAGTACCAAATTTTAAAAAATGAAATCAGAAATGGAAGATAAGAAATATGTACAGAAATGTGCAAAAACGAACGTACAAAATTAGCATGGAATGTGCAGAAAATGGACGTACAAAATATACAGTATGTACGTGTAGTAACAATACAATACAAAGTGCAGTTTACGGTGGGAAAAGTTTCAGTGTGATGCAGAGTGAACTGTAGAGTCCTTATGGAGTCTAAGGAATCTGTATGGATGTCCATGTTGAGGAGTCTGATGGTTTGAGGGAGGAAGCTCCTCCTGAGCCTCTCAGTTTGAGGACACAACGTAACCATGCAAAGGTGAATGACATCAATCTGACGTTTCCTGCGAAATCCGACCCAACAGCTCAAATTATAAATCACTGTTATAAGCTTACCATTATGAAGGTAAGGAGACAGTTTTGAACACTGATTTTTGTTCATTTTCGACCAAAAAAGTTTGATACTACAGCTTTAATGATACACGAGTCTTCACTAGGAGAAAACAGAAACAACATGGGAGAAATAACCAAACTAAAGGCGATGAGAAATAAAACAGGTGAGCATGTAAGGATAATCAACTAATGTCATGACAGGGACATAGACAGGACCAAAACTAAAAGTACAGCCTGTCTTAACATAAAAAAAATCGCATGGAATTAACTTGAGAAGACCTGAGCTCTCATGCAGGGGGAATTTGTGACACTGGAGGGTGATAGAATAAACCAGGTAATTCTTCATCTCATGTAACATGCATTATCTAATATGCACTGCTGATTAGATCATTAGCCAGTAGTGTATACCATCATTCTTATTTTAGGGTTAGCAAAGATATGGTAGCAATTAGTGGGCATACAGCATCACTAGTCAAAAGAGCTTCAGCCCGATGCTAGTTCGGCCACCACTTCACAGAATGGACAACACCATTCATCTTTTTATTCAAACGGTCCCTCATGTACAGTTCATTAATGGACAGCCAATGCAGCGAAGCTTGGAATGCAAAGAGAATACAATGTTATGCAATATTTTCAGCTCCAGCTCAGCCTCTTCATTTTCAAGCGAGACAGAGAGGGTGTGCTTTGGCTTCTCAGATATACAGAGGGAGTTCTCACTTGGCAAATCTGACATAAATAATCTGGCACTATTTGTTGAACATAAGGTGCAAAGGCATCTCGACCAATCAAGTCTGAATGTGTTGGAAAATATTTTTCTTAAAAATGCATAATTTTAACATGGAAACATGACAGTAGATAGATTATATCAAGCCGTTATTCTTTAATTACTGGAATGATGATTTCATGAGCCCATCAATATTCATGTCACATATACACAGAGAGCTCCAGTGATACACACACTGCTTAAATAATTCATATATACATACAATTTTTTACAAATTAAATTTCTAAATTTTGTTCTTACCTGAACATAGTAATACCTTGCTGAGCAAGGGGAATTAACATTATTTAATTTTATTTATTTGTAATTTATTTAGCAACTGGATATTGTGTTCCCAATTAGATGAGATTGTGTCTCTGTACATGCACACTGTCATATTGCAAAAGATTAGAATATTCAAGTAGAGATGGCCATATATATATATATATATATATATATATATATATATATATATATATATATATATATATATATATATACTTATGAAAGTTGTCTGTGCACTAATGGTAGGGCAAGAGTACATATTTTCTCTTCCATTTTACATTGTGGGTTAAGGTGTAATGTAATGTATTAAGGCGTAATGCAGGGGTGTCCAATCTTATCCACACAGGGCCGGTGTGGGTGCAGGTTTTCATTCCAACCAAGCAGGAAGCACACCTGATTCCACCAGATTAATCAGTTGATCTTGGCTTTCAGTAGACTCAGGTGTGGCTTCTGCTTGGTTGGAATGAAAACCTGCACCCAAACCAGCCCTTTCTGGATAAGATTGGACACCCCTGGTGTAATGTAATATGCTGAACAATGAATTCAAATGTATGTTTTTTTTTTTTAAAAAATAGAATCTTATGAAAAGCAATCATCTTCATTTTAAGTCCAATGCTATAATTGTATTTAAAATATACAGTACCCTATGGCCAAAAGTATGTGGGGTGTCCCCCCCAAACAATTGCCACAAGGTTGGAAGCACACAATTGCCTAGAATGTATTTGTATGCGGAAGCATTAATATTATTTTTCACTTGAACTAAGAGGCCCAAACTGTTCCAGCATGACAATGCCCCTGTAGACAAAGCATGGTTTGCCAAGGTTGATGTGAACTTGAGTGGCCTGCACATCATCACTTTTGAAATGAATTGGAACCTCGAATGCATGCCAGAACTTCTCGTCCAACATCAGTGCCTGACCTCACTAATACTCAACTACCCAGAGCCACATTCCCAAATCAAGTAAAAAGCCTTCCCAGAAACCTGAAGGTTATTGTAACAGCAAAGAGGGACTTAATCTGGAATGGGATGTTCAACAAATACATATAGGTGTATTATACATATGAATGGTCAGGTGTCCACATACTTTTGGCCATCGTGTTTATATGTCACAATCACAAGGCCAAAATCCCATGATTTGCAACCAGTGGTCATCACCTCTAAAAAAAAAAAACAGAAGTTACCATGATTACCACTGATCATTTTGCGAATTTCCCTCATCTGTCGGTTATTTTTAATAAAGCTCCTTCTTACCCCCCCGTTCAGACACTTTCGCAGGGACCACAGTGTGTCTGGCAGACATCTCAGCATGGAGATGGCAGCTCAATCCCAGTTCGTTCCATCTGCTTTAATCTCAAGATTGGACTACTGCAGCTCCTGTCATGTTTTCCCATGTGCAACATCAGAATCTTCCAACTAATCCAGAATGCAACTGCAGGCCTTGATTTCAATCTCCCCAAGTTATCCCACTTGATCCCATTCCTGCGTTCCATTCATTGCTTCTCTGCAGCTGCCTGCATCAGATTTAAAATACTGATGCTTGCCTACAAAGCTAAAAATAGACCACCCACATCTATTTGAATACAATTAAGCCCCACACTGCACTATGGCAGGCTCGACTTACCATCTTTCAAGACACAAGGTAGACATGCATCAAAACTTTTCTGCATGCTGGTACCAGGAATTTTCCTGTCTGAGCAGGTGTCCCTGGATACCTTTAAACAATGACTGAAGACCCACAGATTCATCAATATCTCTTTACCTTCATAGTCAATATTCGTACTAGTACGATCATATGTTTTTTAGCATCAGCCAAATGAATTCAATGTAAATGCGCCCCACTTTATTTAATGACTTTTTTAGTGTCTATGCAGTGAGATACAAAAACCCTTGCTGTCAACTTCATTAATATTTCTTTATTCGGCAAATACCTTTTAACATGATTTAAAAAGGAGACGGCATACAATACAAGCATGTAGCTAAAGAGCTGAGAGTTAAAGGGCCTTACCTGTAGGTTGAACAACCACACACAGTGCTGGGATTTGAATTCACAGGGTGCTTTTTTATGATCAGATTGCACATGCGAAAACAAGGTGTAATATCATGGTGTAAAATGTCCATAAGACTTGGTGTAGGTGGTAAATGTGGCTCAAAGAGCTCCAAATGTAAAAAGGTGTCGGGTTCGAATGAATACATTATCGTGCTGCTGATATATTCAATCAAATCAGCTCCTCGTTAAAGAACTGAGTCATATAGAGTTCACTTACAGATCTTACTTCAGAGGTTTATATAAAATCCCCTGCCAGCCCCCAGAGACCCACAGAACCATTTAAAATAAAAATAAAAAGTTACAGTGGTGGAAATAAAAATCCATCATTACCAAAGTTATTATATTTATTGAGTTCTTATAGCTATTCGCCTATTTGATTAGTTTAACTTGAATTGACTGGGTTTAACCCCAACCTGAATAACTCAATTGTCAACTTGAACCTAATGTTTGTGATGGAAAGTTTAGGAATTAAAAAAAAAAAAAAAGCTCTATGGGACCAATAAATAAACACTACTGTACACATTTGAATAATGAGCCTAATATGGGAATAGTTGGTTCATGCTCATAAAATCTGTACTGAAGGGGTCAATGAAATTTAATTTAGTAAAAGGGGTTTCTGGCACCAAACCACTGATCTACATCATCTTCTTCACACACCAACAGCTACAAATAATTTCACAATTTCATGTACTATGTAGGCATAATTAAGCAATATCGCATGAGCAAGAGTGCTGTTGTAGTGAATATCATCATAGCTCTGATTCAGCTGTAGGCACGAGCGCAACAAGTAATTATAGCCTGCTGATATTCAGTACAACAGCATGATTGCCAGTGTGATATTGCTTTTATACAACAGTTCTGTAAATGAGAAATTAATATCGCGTAACAAGACTTCTAGAATACATGGCAAGGTACAATTATAAAGAAACATGAAACAAGCGCGAGAATAATGTGATACAGATAGACATACTAAACAACGCAAGACAACTAGTGCAGTGCTGATTCCAGACATAGACTGGTACTAATGAACCAAAAGCGTGAAACAGGTGAAATAAGACATGTGGCTAGGTGCAGTGGTTGAAGGGAATCGTAGTCTCTAGTCTTTCTCCACTATTTACATGACAATAACTAGCAAATTATTCATATTAAACGGAGGCACCCGGAAGAATAATAATATATATATATTTTTTTGCACATACCCATTTATGAAAAACATAAGCCACATGCACAAACGACATGAGTAGTATGAGGGGACACCTATTACAAGTGTAAACTACATAACAGAAGTTGTTTTCTCATGATCTGGACATAACAAAAGTGGTTTTCTTGTGATCTTGACTTTTTCTGTGTACTCGACATCCATTGTCCTGCAGTCAGTGGGGTTTTTTGAATGGGTTTTTGGTTAAATGCCTGAAATAAGGTCTGCGGTTAACACAAGCTCATGTTCATGTTTTATACTACGATATAAAAGACATCAGTAATACCCCACTGAGGATTTTTAAAAAAGCTTTTATGTGTCTTGAAACAGACGGTTGCTAACAAGTGGCTGAATGGGACTACAGAGGTTGTCGCGGACATCAAACATCATCACGCCAAACAGGAAAACTCATCTACTACAGTTTCGTTGTGTTTATACTCTCGCTCTTGCAACTCAAACTTTCCAACTTGTACATCTATCAGTTTATAGTATTTTCCAATTGTAATGATTTTTAAAAAAAATAAAGATCGAAAGAATTCTCGGAAGCTTAGTGCTGGTGACGTTGAAGTCATGCGACCGTGGTGTAGTTTGTTTAGAGCCTAACATTAGCTTTTTACTTCTGGCGATTGTATTTAGGCTTCAAAATTCATAAATGTTGTGTTCATTTGTGAAGATTATCTTAATGAACGAAACGTGTAAGAATCATAAACTTTTGTTGGTCACAGAATTTATTTCCTGCAATAATTCAAAAGCCAATGGAAAAATCCTATTGGTTTTTTGTCGAGGGAACCAGGGTGATGTTAACTTCTGGGGTGGTCTACAAAAATACGTCATCCCTACAGGATTGACGAGTTCACATTAGCGTCCGACACTTGAGAAGGGGACGCCCCTCTCTCTTAATGATAAAGTCCATCTCTACAGCGGGCAATATTACATTTCTGAAAGCACAGATGCCAACGTGCACCAGTCCCATTCACAAAGAATGAGAAGCTGGTTGTACCCTTAAAGTACCTCATCACTTGTTGTTCATTTGGTTCAGACAAGTATTGAGATAGTCAATTTAGTCCAATTAATATCAGGTCTAGTACACATCATCAGATAGATCTACTGCTTCATGCTACCTTTTACGATCAACAGAATCATCATCATCACTGCTTCTGTTCACATGGTGTTGACCTGGGGGTGGAGTCTGACATATTGAATCTCTCTAGTATCTTGGCAATGTACCTCTTTTGATTGATTTTTTTACAACTCTTTCATTTTGTTGAAAATCAATGCCTAGGAAATGTCTCATTTTCCCAAGGTCCTTCATCTTGAACCGTCAACATCGTTTTCATGTCGTTCAGTAAATCATCGTTAGCAGCATTTGGCAGCAATAATCAGATCATCAACCCAGATTATCCGTATCACTCACTCTCTCTTTCTTTTCCAGTACACATAGTGGTCAGCTCAGCTGAATTCTGCACAAAATCATTTTCACTAAGGTAGTCATGTAATTTTCTGTTCCAGTTCCTGCCTGCCTGTTTTAAACCACACAGTGATTTTTTTCAGTTTACAGACTAGTTTTTCACATCCATCTTGCGAAGGTCAAGGTCATATTGTGCTGCTATTTGCACCAAGACTTGAATTGAAGTATTATTTGCTGTTGGAGAGAAAGTCGCCTTGTAGTCTATTAACATCACTTGGCTATAACCTTTAGCAACATATCTGGCCTTGTAGAGTATGTTTCAGGCTCATCTGCGTTGTTTTTGATAGAATAGACCCATCTACCACGCATTGCATGCTTACCCTCTGGTAGCATCGTTAAAGTAAATGTGTCATTTTCCCTAAGGAAATCCATTTCCCCTTTTAAAGTATTAGTCCAGACATGTGATATATTTGGACTTACAGCTTCCTTGAATGTTTCTGGTATGTTACATACAATATAACAGTAGTTAACGTTGGTTAGAACCTAGTCCTCACACTCAACATCAGATAGTCAGTCAAATAAAGAGGGTTAGGGTTAGGCTCTTTCTGAGCACTACCTTGACTATCAGACGTGTCGATCTTAGACTCTCGAGTCATCTTTGGTCTCTGATCAGCAGTGTCTGTTTTTTTGGCATAAATGGTACATATCCCTTCCCATGGAAATCATCATCTGCCATTGAAAGGTCAGTCTGTGTCTGCTGCTGTTTTTGACATTCCCTACAAAAATCCCTTTTTTCACATCATGAGTCAAGCTTTTTCTTCTCATGTTTGTATGCATAGCACATTGAACCAAATACCCACATTTTTATAAATGCTATGTTTTCTTCCTCTCAACATATAGTATGGGGGTTTGCTGTATTCGATATTTGTAGCACCTGTTGTAAATTACTGCAGCATATTTCCACAAAATCTTGGGTGAATTGTTCTCCAAGAGCATACATCTTGCCATTTCGAACAGGGTTCGCCAGTTTCTCTCAGCAGTCCCATTTTGATTGGGTGAAGGCTGAGGTCTCATGCGTTATGCAGTTCTTGCTGAGCAGTGACTGAAACTCTTTTGCCTTGAATTCTGTAAGGTTATCTGACCTAATACACTTTATGGATCCATAAGGGGCTATATCGGCAATGAAACTTTTCAGTAGCTTTCACAGTGTCACTCTGAGCTTTCGTAAAGTACAAAAACACAGCATCTGAATAATTATCCATAAATGCCAGCGTATACCAGAAACCTATATCTTTAGCCTCTGGGTCAACTGGACCAGCTAAATCAGTATGCAGTAGTTTAAGTGTTGCCTTAGCTCGTGTATCAGGTTCTCTTTTTCTACTCTTTTCCATTGTGTGCAGATTTCACGTTTTAGGTTAGACTTATCAATATTACCCTTGATTTTCATTCCCTCTACTATATTCATCATCATGATTGCAGTGACCCAGGATTTAGTGTTATGTTTGAAACACCCATTACAACTACCAGAGTCTATTGTACTCTGGCAAACTTCTTGTGAATGAGTTTGTCATGTCCTTGTCCGAAGGTGATTGGGGCTCCATTCGTTCTGTGGATAGGAAGGGATGTACAGCACTTTCTTAAGCATCGCCTTCACCTGTTGTCCCTTGCTGTCAATCAGGTACACCTGCATTGCCTCTTCTCAGTGCTGACGTATGCCAACTCGATGTAATGTTTGTCTGGCTAGAACTTCTTGAACTTTCTTGAATGTTTGTAACAATGTATGATGTCACTCCTGTGTCAAGCATCAGTCCCTTTTGATGCAGTCTGTAGAACTGACAGTCACTTACTTTAAATCCAATCACGTGTTCTTTATCAACCTCTTAATCAGTGGCTTGTTTTACATTGTCTCTCTTTTTGAGTCTGCATACAGGCGACACATAAAAACATTGTTATGTGTTGAGCTTTTACAGTTACTACCCTTGACTAGACGACTGTCTACACCACTACACCACTGTACCTTGATATTGGTTCAGATATGCCTTAATATGGGCTCAATGTCCCTTTTGACTGCAGTTGTAGCATGTAATGTCATGGTTCTCTGGGTACAAGGGATAATTGAACAGTTTGAGGAGTATGAAAATAACAAATCATATGCCATGGTCTTCATCAGATTTCAACTCAATTGATAAACACAATAATAAAATTAATATGATATATTACAGTATGTGATACAAAGTATAACACACAATTGAATTGAAAACAAATAGGGATTCACCTCCTACTGCATTTTGTTTGCACATCAGATGAACTTTTGTGTAAAGAAGTTGTTTCACTAGACACTTTGCATACTATATGTACATTTATATAAAAGTATAATTACCCACATACCCACACAGTGTGTCACACTCACCTGCCACTTTATTAGGAACACCTGTATACCTGCTCATTTGTGCAATTATCCAGTCTGTCAACCATTTGTTAGCATCAGAATGCATAACATCATGTAAGTACAGGTAAAGAGCTTCATATCAAACATGGGAATGGGAGAAAATGTGACGATAACATGGTCGTTGGTGCCAGGCTGGTTCGAGTACTTCAGAAACTGATGATATCCTGGGATTTTCACACCCAACAGTGTCTAGACTTTACACAGAACAAAGCAGAAAACAAAAAACATCCAATGAATAGCAGTTCTGTGGAAGTACATGCCTGGTTGATGAGAGAGGTCAGAGGAGAACGGCCAGATTGGTTCGAGCTGCTAGGAAGGTTACAGTAACTGTTTACAATCATGGTGAGCAGTAAAGCATCTCAGAATGCACAACATGTTGAATCTTAAGGTATATGGCTGGAAACAACAGAAGAAGACCACATCAAGTTCCACTCCTGCCATCCATGAACAAGAATCTAAGGCCACATTGAGCACAGATTCAAAGAAAATGGACTGGAACATCACCCTAATCTGATGAATCTGAATGTCTGCTGTGACATCCAGATATTTTGGTCAGAAACAGCAAAAACCCATGGACCAAACCTGCCTTGAGTCAACTGTTCAGGCTGGTAGTGGTGGTATAATGGTGCGATGCATGTCACAAAGCAGAAAGTCATATCAAACTGGTTCAGTGAGTTCAGAGTACTTCAGTGGTCTCCACCAGTCATCAGATTTGAATCAAATACAGCACCTCTGGAATGTGGTAGGACGGGAGATTTGCAGCATGAATGTGCAGCTAACAAATCTTATGTGGGAAAAAAATGATATAATCCATTCATGTGAACATGGACCCACCTAGAACACCTTGTATTCTAAGAGCAAGGGGGGAGGGGTCATTTGGCACCAGATGCTGTTGTGCATATGATGAAGCTAGACAAGCTTATTTTTTCTTTAGGTTTATTCTAGTGTCATTGCTGGGTTAATCAATGTTGTTTTCCTATGACCTTATGACACCTAGAGTACTCATTAATAAATTTTCATTTTGAGGAGATCACGAGTTTAGCCTGGGTCACAACACAGTGGCGATGCAATTAGAACTTATTTGGCATTTGCAAATTGAATTTTCTTATACTGTTTTCACCACTGGAGTAATTTATCATGTGTGCTGGCTTCACAGAGCACTGATATCTGCCATTTTCTGCTTCATAAGTTCACATGTCCAACCCAATCGTGGTCACTAGAAACTGTAAGCTAACTGCTCAAATATCTTTAGATGCTAGTGTTTAGCCTGGCACATTTAAAAAATCCACTGGTCCATGAGATGTTGACCATATGTATACATAATATAGGGTTTAGATATCCCTTCCTTCCTTTTCTACTGGCACCGCCATATTTATTGGAATGAACTAAACACAAAAGTAAGCTCTAATATCCTCACAATTTCAATTAATCAAAATTGAATTCTGTATTTTAAGACAAATAATAAGTTCCCGTTATATCTAGCCCAATAATTATGCATATGGAATGCAACTTGTAAGACTGAATGTATACAGCAAATCACCCAAATCCCTGAAAATGTACAAGGTGAATTATTTATTACATACTTTATAGAAATGTATGTGAATCTTGAAAAACAGTTGATTGAGATAATCACTCAAAAATGTTTTTTTCAAAATGTAAAACGTCAAACCAAGACAATAACTCTCCTATAGAAATATAGATTATATAGAATATCAAATGAGCAAACAACCCATTCATGAGAAGATCATTCAGACCATGTGTGTGTGTAATTTTTTTTAATATTATTTATTTATTTTTTAAATTTTAAATAAATGTAGAACTCAACTAAAGGTTGAAGTCTGGTCAAATTGCATTGAGCTTGTTAGCTATTGATCTGTGTTAAATTTACTTTCTGTGGCCCTGGGGCGTGTATAAACTCACTATGTTCAGAGAATTCTGCACTTTTTCCCCCTGCTAAATCATCTCTGTTCCTGCACCTGGTTGCATATAAATTTGCTTCCATGGCATTTGCTAGCGTTTTGTGGATTTGTTTCCATGGTATCAGAGATTAGTGTGAAAGTGTCTTAATGACGATCCACAGCTTCATGCCCTTGCCTGTTCTCAACAGAGTGTGGTGGGCATTCGTTTCCATGATGTTTAGACACACTGGTCAGTGTTTTACATGTTAAGAATAACACTGAAAGGTTAACGGTCAGGCCCTGTGCAGTTATTTTATTTTATTTTTTTAAACCCTATTTGATGATTGCTGACTTTATATGTTGACATTCAGACTATGGGTATGGATGATAGTATATATGATATACTAATATCATACTATTTTGTACACTCCCCTTTATGTCCTATATTATTGGACTTTAGATACATTTGAGAAAGGTTTACCACCCAGAGACACAAATGAAGTCATTTTAATTTAATGAATGTAAAATATACAGTGGTGCTTGAAAGTTTGCGAAACCTTTCAAATTTGCTATATGTCTACATAAATATGACCTAAAACATCATCAGATTCAGGTCTCAGTAGACAGTGAGAACCCATTTCAATAAATGAGATAAAAAATATTACACTTGTTCGTTTATTTATTGAGGTTTTTTCCCCCCTCAAAATTACATATATGTGATTTGCAAAAGTATGTGAACATTTGCTTTCAGTATCTGGTATGACCCCGAAGTGTTCCCGGTTGATCAGTCCTGCACATCGGCTTGGAGCCCGTTCCTCAGTACAGAACAGCTTCAACTCTGGGATGTTGGTGGGTTTCCTCACATGAACTGCTTGCTTCAGGTCCTTCCACAACATTTCTATTGGATTAAGGTCAGGACTTTGACTTGGCCATTCCAAAACATTAACTTTATTCTTCTTTAACTGTTCTTTGGTAGAACGATTTGTGTGTTTAGGATCATTGTCTTCCTGCACAACCCACTTTCTCTTGAGATTCAGTTCACAGACAGATGTTTGTGAATCTGCTGGTATACTTCAGAATTCATTGTTCCATCAATAATGCCGAGTCATCCTGGGCCAGAAAAACAGGTCCAAATCATGATACTACCACCATCATGTTTCACAGATAGGATAAGGTTCTTATGCTGGAATGCAATGTTTTTCTTTCTCCAAACATAATGCTTCTTATTTTAAACCAAAAAATTATATTTTGTTCTCATCCACAAAATTTTTTCCAATAGCCTCCTGGCTTGTCCACATGATCTTTAGCAAATGCAGATAGACAGCAATGTTGTTTTGGGGGAACAGTAACTATCTACTTGCAACCCTGGCATGCACACCATTGTTATGCAGTGTTCTCCTGAAGGTGGACTCATAAACATTAACATTAGCCAATGTGAGAGAGGCCTTTAATTGCTTAGACATTACCCTGGGTTCCTTTGTGACCTCGTGGACTATTACATGCCTTGCTCTTGAAGTGATCTTTTTTTGGTTTGACCATTCACATACATGTAATATTGGATCATTTCCCTCAATAAACAGATTACCAAGTATACTATTTTTGTCTCATTGGTTTAATTGTGTGAAAATCTGATTATGTTTTAGGTGGTATTTATGCAGAAATGTTGAATATTCTAAATTGTTCACAAACATTCAAGCACCACTGTATATTATACCAACTTTCTGTCTTAGGAGAATATTAGGTACAAATAATATAATTCCCAGTCAAGGGCAATGTTTTTGTTCAAAGCACGGATCCTGCCAAAGTAAAATACCTCTTATTTTTTAAGCAAGCAAATGTTGTGAAAGAGAAAACCTTTTCATTTGCTGCAACACTTATGGATTCAGTTTTTTTTTTTTTTTTTTTAAAGGATCATAATGAAAAACCTTGCAAGGCATATTTGATATTCAAAGTGAACACTAGGTTTGGCCTTGGTATCCTGTGGGTACTGCTGAAAGTGAAATAACTAAAAGTTTAATAGAAACTGTGTGCCATCAAATACGTAAATTGTAATGTATAGGTCAGTCCACAGTTCACAGCTAAATGGGATTCTGAGCTCTCTGCCAACACTTAATTCTGAGTTTGAAAAGTGCCCCTGCTAACTCCTCCTGCAATAAGTCTACTATTTGTATTGCTCTGGTCTAGTAGTTTCAGCATGCCCACAATTTCCAGTGTTCTTATAATGTATTATTAAAAGTATTTATTTCAGGTTCTGGTTATGAGCCTTGTCATAAGGTTACCTGTTAAATGTGATCACATACAGGCTATTGGTGAACAGCAAGAACTGCTCTGCTCTGAAACATAGAAAAGCACTAAAGTTATCTGTAATCTAGTATATTAGCTAAGTCTGTTTAGTGACAAGCATTCAACATAAATCCTAAATAGCTTCCTATAGTATTCAGTTCAATTCAATTTCATTTTTATATGAAATATCAACAGGTCATCTTCACAAATCAGATTTACAGAAATCTAGATGTAGATTTATATTTGATGCCAATGAGCAAACCAGATGCAACAGTCACAAGGATAAACTCCCTGAAATGTCATGAGAGAGAATCCTTGAGAGGATTCAAAAGGGAACCATTCTCTTCTGGGTGACACTGGATAGTGGTATTTATAAATGTTTACTCTTTCACAGCTGTATACTATAAAGTCAAACAGTACTAAGTGTGTTGAAAGGATATTCAATGTGAGAATTACATGATAGTCTACAGTTACAGCAGCAGTTCTTAGGTAGAAGTCTACAGTATCCAGTTGAGTTTTGTGTGCAAACTGTTCCCTTTCAAAGGGAACTCAATGTTGCATGAGCTTCATGCTGTGGGACATGAAGTCTGTATGAAATCACGCCTATTTATAAGCCTGTCGTGGTCAGGTGATGTGGCAATTTGCACATTGCATGATTTTAAAAGGGAACCTGTAAATCACATCATCAGCCTTATTCTCTTATTACTGCATGTTGGTTGTTTGTGTGGACGCTCCTAAAATCACTTCACTTCCTCTCTATTTTTCCAAAAAGTATCTCTTACTTTTATATTCCTCACCTCTTTGTGAGTATGAGTCAGAGAGAATTCATGAAGTGTGTTATTCTGTGCTCCCGTTTTATTTCGGGGACGGACACACTTTCTGTGTGAAGTGTTTGGGGGTGGAGCATGCTGCAGCAGCCCGTGAGGAGGCTGACTGCGTGCATTGTGAGCGCTTCACAATTAGACAGCTCCGCTCTCAGCTTGCTCTCTTCTCAGCCAAAAGGAGTTGGGTTTCAGAACCTCGGGGTTCTGGGCCTGGGGATCCCATATGGATCTGGAGAAGGAACCGGAGATGAGCACTGCTCTATCTCTTGCTCTGTCCTCCGGATCTGACTCTCTGCTTCCTGGTTTGGGAGCTTGCAGCACGACTCCTCCTTCCAGTATGAAGAGTCAACCCAACCCACCCTCTCTGACTCCAAGGAGCCAGAGGGGGGAGCCAGTGCACTAAAACAGAGAGCAGCTTTCAATCATATAAAGAGCTGCTTGAAGTGATCACTAGGGCTGTAGAATTTAGACTGGGGCAGGGATGAGGAAGTGGCTTGTGGCAGGCTGGACAAGTGCGTTCTCCCGAGTGAACTTAAAACTCCCACACACCACAGAAAACTCCCGTTTTTCCAGGAGTGCATAATGAAATATCATGCTTCTGGGGAAAACCATACATCAGCCATACTTATAACCCCGCGACGTCTGATTATTTGTCCATCATGGGAAATGAACAGTACAGATATTTGGCTATGCCAAAGGTGGAGGAGGCACTTGCAAGCGACCTCTCTCCATCAATGGCAGAGAATTTAGAGGGGCTGGCTTTGCAATCCAAGCCGTGTAAGGCCATCTTGGTGTTGGCTGGCAAAGCCTATGCAGCGGCAGGTCTCGCTTGTGGGTCACTTCATCCAATGGCAGTGTTACAGGCCTACCAACAGACCTGCTGAATGAGCTCAACAGTGCGGAAGGAATTTGGCCCAAGGCAGTGGCGGAGCTTCGACAAACCAAGGATTTGTCTCTTTGGGTGACCAAGCAAACAGCCCATCATATCAGCCGTTTAATGGGTAGCTAGATCACGGTGGAGAGACACCTATGGCTCAACCTCTCAGGAATGGCAGATACGGATAAGGTCTTTCTTGCTGGACACCCCTGTTGAACCTTCTGGCCTGTTCGGTGGTGCGGTTAACTCCAATTGCCGACAGGTTTTGTGAGGCAAAACACCAAACAGTGGCATTCAGCAAGTTCCTTCCCCGTCATGTTGAGTTCACCACAAGTGGAGCCTGGGCTGGCACCTGTGTGAGGGAGGCACAGAAGGCAAGTGTGGTGGCCCGCCTCTCCCCGAGGAAAGCCAGGGGGACCATGTGGCCACAGTCGCGGCCTGATAGTAAGCCTGATCTTAGAAAGATCATTAATGCCAAGCAAGGGATGGAAGTGTCAGGGGATATAGTATTCCATTATGATGAGGGCATATCTATCCCCAACATGCGTAGGGTCAATCCTATCGACATTGAACAAGATAAAGCTGGGTCTGGGCATCCCCTCATGGGATGCCTCATAGGTTCGGGTTTGGTTCATAGATGGCCGTCCAGCTCATGGTGTCTGGAGAGGCCGTCATCTAGAGTGGCATATAACTTGCATAGAAATGCAGACCATTTTCCTAACACTGAAATTATTTCTTCCTCACTTGAGATGCCACCATGTGTTAGTTATAACAGAGAATACAGCGGTTGTCTCCTATATCAACCACCAGGGAGGGTTATGTTCACACCCCATGTTCAGGCAAGTGCAACAACTTCTTCACTGGGCGGAGGGAAAGTTTTTGTTAGTAAGTGCAATATATATTTCGGTCAACCGGAATGTGGGGGCAGTCATCCTGTTAAGACAGGGGCTGAGGCCTAGGGATTGGAGGCTCCACCCACAATTGGTGGAGTCCGTATGGCGGAGGTTCAGCCAAGTGGAAGTGGATGTGTTCGCTTCCAAGGAGATGACACAATGCCTTCTGTTGTTTGCTCTCACTCCTTCAGCAGCATTGGGACTGGACGCCATGGTACACACATGGCTGAGGTCATGTCTGTATGCCTTTCCCCTGATCGCTCTGCTCCCACAAGTTCTAGCGAGAGTTTGCCAAGATCTTAATGGCCAACTCGAATATGGTTCTCAGAGATAATACCACTGCTAGACTGCACTCCTTGGGAGATTTTTATCTCAAGCCAGAGGGTTGATTTATCACCCTCGGCTAGAACTATGAAACTTGTGGGTCTGGCCCCTGAGGGGGACCAGCTCATAGATTCTGGTCTCTCAACCAAAATTGAAGAGACCATGTTGAATGCTAGAGTACCATCAATGAGAAAAATGCATGCACTCAAGTGGTTTCTTTTTGACTCTTGGTGTGAGGACCATCAGTTAAACCCAGTAGACTGTGCAATAGCTACAGTCCAGGATGTTCTTACAGGAATGTTTCTCAGCAGGGATGGCTCCTTCTACAATTAGGGTATATGTGACTGCCATTTCAGCCAGCCATGCCCCTATTGATGCAACTCTGTGCCTCTGTGGTGCAACATCCTCTAACATCAAGGTTTATGCATGGTGTCAGGCAGCTGAGGCCCATCTGCAGACCATGCATACCTTCCTGTGACCTTTCTGTGGTCCTGGAAGGTCTGTCAGGTGCCCCATTTGAGCCCTTAGAGTCAGCGTCAGAGAAGCTTCTGACTCTAAAGGTAGCTCTTCTGCTGGCCCTGACATCTCTCAAGCGAGTAGGAGATCTAAAAGCTTTCTCTGTTGCCCCTTCCTGCCTTGACTTTGCCCCGGGATTATCCAAGGCCTTGCTACTCATGTATCCTTGGCCAAATTATATTCCTGAACTGCCTATGTATGCTGCCCAGTCAGTAGTATTGCAGGCTTTCTACCCTCCTCCGTGCCTCACACTGGAATAAAAGAAATTGCACCTACTGTGTCCAGTAAGGGCTCTCTGTACTTATGTCCACCGCTCCGGCCAGTGAAGTAAGTCGGCAGTTGCTGGTCTGCTTTGGCGGTGACACTAGAGATGATACTATGTCAATTCAATCCAATTGAATAGTGGAGACAATCTCTATCACTTATAAGGCGCATGGTCTCACTACACCTCTGGACATAAGGGCTCATTCCACTAGGGCGCTCGACTCTGAGAAGGCTTTATTCAAGGGGGTACCCTTAGAGGATGTGCATACTGTGGTGGGGTGGTCTATGCCGCTCACATTTGTTTGACATTACAGTTTGGACATATATTCCACCCTTGGCTCGAGTGTCTTGCAGTGACCCTCAGGCTCGGACCCTTTGAACAGACCATACCCTCAGTATGACGGAGTGGGTATACTCATTCCAACAGTGTGAAGCTCACTCAGTATTGAGCTCCCTTTGGAAGAGAACATCTGGGTTACGCATGTAACCCTGTTCCTCGAGAAGGGAATTAGACATTGTGTAAATTTATCATACTGAGGCATGCCTGTGAATTGTGTCTTTGCTTCAGATAATAGAGGGTGATGACGTGGTTTACAGGTGGCATTTTATAATCACGCAACGTGCGAAGTGCCACGTCACCTGACCATGGCAGGCCTATAAATAGGCTTGAATTCAGGTACATACTTCAGGTACCGGTCACGCAAAAGGGTGCTTCCCACAGTGTGAAGCTCACGCAATATCTCATTTCCTTCTTAGGGAACAGGGTTACATGCCTAAACCAGACGTTTTTCTGACATTAAAATCCTTGGGTTTGCCATGTGGGACTATCCACAGAAGCAGTAAGTGAGTTAGAAGTCCATAGGCTGTGGAACCCAGTTTTCATAATAAATGTAGTGCATTTATGTAGGCAGTAGGGAGCTATTTGAAATCCATTTAATGGTTCAGTTAATTTAGCTGGTGTAAAAAATAACTTTGCACCCTGCAATCTGCAATCTACTTATAGAGATGACTCACTCATAAAATTGAGAAATGTGTGACATGACATCTTTTCTGATGTTTTGAATAAAGTTTTTATCAATCCATTGAATCAAAAAGAAACATTTGGCACAAACACTCAGGCCAGCAGTGTTATTGTGTCCCCTCACATCCTCATATACCTGTTTGATGACAGGGGAGAGACAGCAGGGTCACAGAAAGGTCACACTCTTGAACAGCATAGCATAAAAATGGTGTTGTAATAATGTCATAAACTATTCTCATAAACCTAAAGACCACTGCAAGTACTTATAATATGAAATGCTTCAAATAAAGAAACTAGATGTCTAACATTAACTAGCTTCCTTAACTTCATAGTGCTAATGTCAGTGCTTTGATAACACTAATATAAGCTGCAACTATATAAATGAAATCCATAAATGTATAAATAAATTCATGTTATAAATTAAAAAATGTAAGATGTGTTAGAGTAGCACGTTATCTTCACAAATGGTCCATAATGAGCTGCTAAACAGAGCAATCTGTATTTATACTCAGCACTCAGAACTCTTATGTGGCTTAGAGCCAAGTGTATAACTGCTTCTTCCATGTTTGAGGGTCTCAACAGTCAAAAGATTGCTGCTGAATGTTATGTAATAAAGGGACAAAATTGCACAAACTGGGGTGTAGTGACAACTGCCAAATTGAACTTCAACCACAATTTCAGCCAAACTGAATTTTCAGTCTGTACAAAGAATGTGATTCATGATTTGACCATTAAAAAAACACTATATGGCCAAAAGTTTACGGACACTTGGCCATCACATTCATACTGTCTTCCCTAAACTGATGCAAATAAGTTGGAAGCACATTATTATCTAAACTGTCTTTGTATGCTGTAGCATTACAATTTCCCTTCACTGGAACTAAGGGGCCCAAAACTGTTCCAGCATGACAAATACCCCTGTGCACAAAGCAAGCTCCATGAAGATATGGTTTGCCTGACCTCAACCCCACTGAACACCTTTGGGATGACTTGGAATGCTGACTGCACACCAGGTCTTCTCGACAGACATTAGTGCCCGACCTCACTAATGCTCTTATGTCTGAAGCCACACACCAAAATCCAGTGAAAAGCCTTTCCAGAGGGTGGAGGTTATTATAACAACAAAGAGCAGGGCTAAATTTGGAATGGGATCAAAAAGCACATATGAGTGTAATGGTCAGGTGTCCATATAGTGTGTGTTTAATAAAATTATCATTAATAATTCTATTGGTTTACAGTTTAAAAAAGAATCTGTTCACTCTAAACTCCTCCTTTCAGAGAGCCTACTCTGCTCTGATTGGTCAGATGGCCCAGTCTGTTATGATTGGTCTACCGCTTACAGCATGTGTCAGAAAGGAAACGCCCATTATCATATCTGAATTTCAGCTCAGTGATAATATCGTAGGTTTTACCTTATTAGTTTGAGCCTGAATCTGATAGTAATACATCGGAAGATCGACCAGAACCATCATCGCAAGCACGACGAGAACAGGACGTTTCTCAGTAGTACGTTTATATGTAGTTTGGCAATAACGTGAGTTATCCGGTTAGCAGAGGCTAATAGCTAACAGGCTAACAGCTGTGCACTGACTGTACATGTATATAACACAAAACTATGCATTTAGAACACTCAGTAGAAAATACATACATAAATAATTAATCATACTTACAGGTTGTGATCCAGAGGCACAAGATGGTCCAGATAAAGTGGGTACAGCCCCATCTTTAATGAATAATTGTTTAGCAAATACCACATTGACTTCAGCTAGATTTGAGAAGCAGTCGTCAGTGAAATCACAGGAACACAAACGAAGGTCGGAGTTGAAATGTTGTGGTATTGTTTAAAAAATGAATTCTAACCCCTGACGCTTTACATCCTCATGCTTAGGGAGTCCATGCAAAGTGGTTTTGCTTTTGCAGTGCAGAAAACAACGTCTTCTAGACAAGAACCTAACTCTTTCAGGACTCAACCTCAACTATAGTGCTTGAGGGCGGGTCAAAGTACACGTTGTACATGAGCAGCCAATGAGGACCAGAGGCCTGGCTTTTTGTTACCAACTTATGTAGGTTAGTACAGGAAGTAAGTCTAGAATCACTAACGACTCGTTTCAGCTTCCTTCTTTTGGGAGTCAATAACTCCATTTGTCGTGCACTTTGATTTTTTAAACTCTGAAGACTTTTTACATTCACAAACAGCTCTATAACACACTACATGAAAGGTAATATCTGAAAAAAAGCATAATAGGTGCTCTTTAATATCTGTTTACCTACTGTTGAAATCCATTGCATAACAGCTGGCTAATATTTATCGATATATATTTATCTAAATGGTAGCAAGTCATTAATAAAGACGCTTTTAACAATTTCTTTAAAGTCTTACGCAGTCAAACTAAATGAAAAATAACACTTTATGATTCTTCTTTTTTGATCATTTACTGTACATTTTTATTATTCTTTTCTTCTGACTTATGCTATTTTATGCCCTGAATGGTGATATCATATAATGCTGATCCTCTCCATGGCTTGCAACACCTATAAAGTAAACTGTGATATTTGGTATGCCATATTTTCCTCCAGCAGCCCATAGCAATGAAACACATGCTGGAACATTGCTTCTGCCAAAGTGCCAGCTGCCAGGAGGTGAGGTGACAGCCTGGGCACAAACTGACCATGAGAACATATATTGTTGCATGTCAGCATCATGGGACAGCCACTGATATTAGGTTTTCCATGGCCACAGTGGTGTGGGTCCAGATGTTTGCGGTGGGTCTGGTGGGTCGTGTCCATGGTTTGTTACTGCCACAGGGAGAATAAGATATACTGCTCTTTACTGCAGCATGGCTGATCAGTCAAGAGTTGAACGTGCCCCGTTGCTTAACTAAACAATCATGAAGGCGGCAGAAGACACTGTCCATGATAAGAGACCATTTAGCCAGCCAACAGCAGATTTGAGGGAGTCCAGGCTAATCCCAATGACCAGCCATCACCTCCTTAGCTCATTTGGGATTTGTGTAACAAAACTGGCTTTGTTAAAAATCACACTAACCAAAACAAATAAAACTAAACAATAGAAAATAACACTGAACCATACTCACTATACCTATAACTTCTTTGAAATACTAAAATATATCAAATTTCTTCCAGATTTTTTTTTTTAGCCTCATTTTCACATTCTCTCATGCATGGTCTTTTGATACTTATTTAGGCCCAATCTCAAAAGATGATTTCAAACAGTAAACTAGGGGTAGGGTTGTATGTCTGAAATACCTGTGAAAAGAAGTGTTTCCTTGAGTAAAGTGTTACAAGGAAGGCTGAGAGGTGTGACAAGTGTCCTCAGAGAGTTGAAGTGTTTATGAGAGCCAGTATAGGAAGCAGGCAGGGTTACACTTCTCAGCAGGCCCTCACACCTACACTCCTGCACCTGTAATTAAACAGAGCAAAGTGTAACTGCTGTGGAAGTAGCAGAGTTGCACCCGATACAAGTCCAAAACAAATGAGAAAACATTAGAAAAATGTACAATTTTTTTTTTTTTAGAAAAATCTGTGATGATTTCAATCATATAATGAACTTTAATGGAAATAGGCTTAATTGTTTCCATTATGTACTTATCTGATTCCTGTTACTGTCTGTGTGCAGTTTTGCATGTTCTCCCAGTGCCTGTATGGTATTCCAGTTTTCTCCCAGTGTGTGTGTTTGTGTGTGTGAGTGTGTGAGAGAGAGATACCTTGTGATAGACTGGTGTCCCATCCAGTGTGTATTCCTGCCTAGGCTTAGGACCCGCCCTTACTTGGATAAAGTAGATACTGAAGAGTCTGCTAAAGGAGAATCAAACAATGTACATTATTTTACCATTGACCACTAAACCATAAAAAAAACTATACAGACCATTTTAACTATAAAGGAACATTATGTCCATCAAATATTATATTATCAAATATTACCACTAAAAACATCACAAATCACAACCAGAGGTCAATACTATCAGTTTACTATTAAATATCACCAGAACCCAATAGGGGTATTTTTCACAGGCAGATGATTACCATCAGAAAAATTACATAAACCCACAAATAACCACTACAAATAACACAACTTACTGAACTCCAATTACAGACCACCTAAAACACATTCAAATCAATAAAGAACCACTAGAAATCGCTAATGTTTTCTAATAAATGCAGTGGTTTTTGAAGTTCCTGGAGACCTTCCCATGTTGTTAACTTAAAGGAACAGCCTTACTTCAGACTGTTACAATGCAAAAACACTGGGACCCCTTCCAAAGGAGTCTTTTTTAATCCATGTATGGGAGCATCTGAGTGGCCATACAAACCATTATTACTATAGAAATAATAACCTATTGGAAAAAGCACATTAGTATAAACCTGATTACCAAATTTTCCCCAATTTTGGAAGTGTGGGCCCCAAGAACACAACAGCACAGATCTCTTGTCACGTCTTTATCAAAGACATGTAGAAATGGCTTATTATTATTAGACCCTGTTTCTACAACTAGATAAATAAACCTGCTAAAAATCCATCTATCCATCCATCCATCCATCCATCCATTTTCTTTGCCGCTTATCCTTCAGGGTCACGGGGAAACCTGGAGACTATCCCAGGAAGCATCGGGCACAAGGCAGGGTACAACATGGACAGGGTTCCAATCGATTACAGGGCACAATCACATACACATTCACACACCCATTCATATGCTACGGACACTTTGTACACGCCAATCAGCCTACCATGCATGTATGTCTTTCGCCTGGAGGAGGAAACCGGAGTACCCAGAGGAAACCCCCGCAGTATGGGGAAAACATGCAAACTCCACACACACAAAGCAGCGGCGGGAATCGAACCACCAACCACTATGTTACCTACAGACACATGTTATGTAAGACTCTACAGTAATAATAGAAGAATAATCCTGCATATTTTAAATGACTTCGACAAAAAGTTGCTATAAATCCTTTGTATACATTACATGCATATGCTATACAGTTATAATTTTAGTTTGATGTACAGTACATTAATACAATAAGGGGGTCATATTGCTATGTGTGCCGCAAACATGAAAAGCAAAAAGATTAAAAAACAATTTTCATGAAGGAGACATTTTATTTCAGATTCCATCATCAGCAAGACAGAAAACTGGTGATTTTGTGTAGTCATCGACTGGCCAGACTGATAAATCACATTCCGGAAATTCCTCAATTAAAATGCTTGTATAGACACTTACCTGTTTGCATAGACATTGACCAGCATGTACTATTTAGCTCATATGAAAGATGCAATCCTACGTAGACCCTGTTAGTAAATCATTTCCACGTTTTTTCGTGGGTGCTATCAAGTGTGCATATATATTTTTAGACCTCCAGCCGGAAATAGTCATTTAGAAGACGTGTGATTGATATGATGATTTTTCGCCTTTGGTCACGAGCTTCATTCATTTTGGATTTGGGGCAGTGGAATAAATTAATAATGCTGCTAACTAATAGGTGTGATTAATCACTCTTTATACTGAATGTGCCCTCAACGATTTTAAAATAGAAATGGTATTATATTTGGAACATCTACATCACGTCTCTTCATGTCTGCAATATATCAGATCATTTTTTTTTGGGCTAATACATTTTTGTTCCTGTGGTACAATTTCTGAAACTCATCCTCCAACATTTCTCCTTTTCACCAGTTTTGCCCCTCCACTGCCTCCTCCACTTCCAAATGCATATTTATTTATACGACTTTCTATTGTTCTCTAGCAGCGCGTTGGTGAGGACAAGATGAAGGGAGCAGGTGGTGCAAAATAAAACAGCAGACAAAGTAACTCTGGAAAGGGATGATCAAGAGGGGTGGATAGAAGGACTTGCTGAATATAACACAGCCAAGTGCAAACCTCTAAGGGAGCAAATTATGTGAGTCATCCCCTTAGATGATCCCCAGACCTGTTCGCTTTCATTTATAACTGACACGATGTTTGGTCACCCATTTAGCTTTAGTTTTGATCAACACTTCCTACAGGTTTTGCTTAAAATATAAATGCACAGGGGGAAAAAGCATATTATTCCATGTGCTCATGTTCTACTGTACATGTAGAACAAATCTGTTCACAGCTTACTAGATATTATGATATCCTCTACATTCCAATTGAAAAGAAACAAACAAACAAAAAGTCTCAATCTTAATATATAGCATATAGCAGTATACATTGATTATAAAATAGCTTTTTCATATAGCAAATTTGGCCTGGTAAAACATCAGTAATTAAGCTTAAAACTCCGTCAGGATGGTTTCATACTCTGGCAACAACACCTGTTATCAATATACAGTATAAAATATAAAACGTGGCTGGGGTTGTAACAGAAAAAGGTTAGTTGTTCAAGAAATGTAGAACTGGGTTTCTATACTAGAACAGGTTGCTGTGTTTATGTCTGTTTGAAATTTGTTCACTGAGAGCTGTGCAATATTTAGCAAGTTTGAACTAAGTTATTATTTTTTTCCCCTGCCA
Source organism: Ictalurus punctatus (assembly GCF_001660625.3). Classification (NCBI taxonomy): domain Eukaryota; kingdom Metazoa; phylum Chordata; class Actinopteri; order Siluriformes; family Ictaluridae; genus Ictalurus; species Ictalurus punctatus. The sequence goes on along the minus strand of NC_030422.2, from coordinate 6,624,503 downwards.
AATTTAGTGCTGTTTGGTTTAGCTATTTGTGTAGACGTGTAGGAAGGATTGGCTGGGCTCTGATGTGAGGCTCCCAGAGCTGCAACTGAGGGTGGCTAAACAGGATTTGAACTCACTGAATGAGTCTCTGAGATTTCATTCATGCCAAAACTCCAAAACTCTGCACAACTGAAGATCTGTATTCGTTTTTTTTCTTCATGTCACAGGAAACACAAAGTTAACTTCTTGTTTAACTCACTCTTGTCACTCTTGTTCAAATTCTGCTCTAGAGACTGCCTATGATAAGGGTTTACACCAGTTCTTCATTTTTAGGCTTTGTTAATTATTATTATTATTTTTTCCCCAGGGAATAGTGCAGATATCAGTGCATATGTCTCCATAGAAGTTCCAACCTGAACTTCTTGTTCTTTGTGTATCCAGTGTTATTAGTGTTGATCTTGTCTGGTCTGCTTTTGACCTTGTCTGCATAACACATTTACTGTAATAACCTAGTCTGCCCATGTTTTGATCCTTGCTATGGAATGGCCTAAATAACAACACACAGTGCCATTAGTGTGAAGAAGTATTTGAACACCATCCTGTAACATATAGCGCCCTCTGCTACTATTGGCACCTTTGGTAAATATGAGAAATCCTGGGAAAAATTGTCTTTATTGTTTAACCGTTTGATTTTCTGTTAAAGAATTGCTCTCATGGATAGAAAACAAGTGCAAACATAACACAGGTTTATCCAAAAAAAAAAAGGTTAAATATAGGTGTGCAACAGTTATTGGCACCATTATAAATTCATAGGAGAAAAATATATTTGAAGTATATTCCCATTAATATTTGACATTTTTAGTACACCGGGGTGACTAGGAAATTGTTCAACCATAACTTTCTGTTTCACAGGGATATAAATATGAGGTAAGACACAGGCCAAATTCCCTTAGTCATTCATAACAATGGGTAAGACCAAGGAATATAGCTGTGATATGCAGCAAAAGGTTGTTAAGCTTCACACAATGGGAAGTGGGTATAAGAAAATTGCACAAGCTTTGAAATTGCCCATTTCCACAATCAGAGCAATAATTACAAAGTTCCAGTCAACTGGAAATGTTATGAATCAACCTGGAATTGGATGTGTGTCTATATTGTCTCAACGCACTGTGAAGAGAACGGTTCGAATGGCCAAAAATGTGAAGGATCTGGAGAGATTCTGTATGGAGGAACGGTCTCAGATCCCTCGCCATGTATTCTCCAACCTCATCAGGCTTTATAGGAGAAGACTCAGAGCTGTTATCTTGGCAGAGGGAGCTAGCACAAAGTATTGACTAAAAGGGTGCCAATAATTGTTGCACACCTACATGTAACAAAGATATATTTTGATAAACCTGTGTTTTGCTTGCAAATGTTTGATATCCATGAGAGGAAAGTATTTTTGTAATTTTTTTAAACAAAAAAAAGGTGGCAGTGGGCATAGGCTCACCAAAACTGGACAGATGAAGACCGGAAAAACGTAGCCTGGTCTGCTGAATCTCGATTTCTGCTGAGGAACACAGAGGGTATGGTCAGAATTTGACATGAACAGCATGAATCCATGGACATAAACGGTCTTGTCTCAACAGTCCAGGCTGGTGGAGGTGGTATAATGGTGTGGGGAATATTTACTTGGACCGTTAATGCCAGTCGATCATGGTTTGAATGCCACAGCCTATTTGAGTATTGTTGCTGACCATGTGCATCCAATTCAAGTCAAGTCAAGCAGCAGATTCCTCTGTGAGCACAATTTACCCATCTTCTAATGGCTACTTCCAGCATGATAATGCACCATGTCACAAAGCAAAAGTCATCTCAAACTGGTTTCATCAGTATGACAATGTTCATGTTCTTCAGTGTTCTTTAGTGGCCTTTACTGTCACTGGATCTGAATCCAATAGAATACCTTTGGGATGTGGTAGAACAGGGGATTCACAGCATGAAAGTGCACCTGAAAAATCTGCAGGAATTGTGTCATGCCAACACAGACCAGAATCTCAAAGGAATGTTTCTGACATCTTGTGGAGTCCATGCCATGAAGAATATAACATGTACCCTGTATTATCATAGTGTTCCTAATAAAGTGCTCTCAGTATTATCATTGTGTCATCAGGACACAATGATAATACTGTAAGAAGTAGGTTGTTGGGAAACAATAGTGATCAGTGTTTAGTTGTTGGGAACACAGGCTTGCACACGCACAACACCGTCAGGCTGTACACACTAGTGTTCAGCCGACTGAACCTGCTCTCTGAAGTCTAATAACCAGCATCTGTGAGATCTCTAGATTCGTCACTAATGAAAAAATAATGGGGTTAAAAAGTCAGCAAATTTACAGGCTGTACTATACTGAATATACTATGTATATAATTACTATAATAGGAAACTGAGAATAACTACTTCAGTGACTATTTTGCTATTTCGGACATACCACCCTCACATAGCAATCTGCCATTGTGCCATTTTCACTTTGTCTTATTCCAACAAGTATGTCATAATATCCAAACCATATGCAAAGGATTGATAAGATTTATATGTGTTTGACCTTTTTGTAATGCAAATTAGTTTATAAAAATGCTAGTTTATAAATTTGTTACCTATACTCTTTTGTCATGCGCTTACACTGTTATCATTTACACTGATTTAGACTCCATTAACCTGTAGCACTGACCTGTGTTTCTATGTTAGTCCTCTGTGGGGAAGAAGAGTTCTTGATGAAAGAAAATATAAATAGCTAGCGGCACTGACTGTTCCAGATGAACTGATCAGAAAGAAAAATTTGCAGTAGTATCAGAGATGGTAAAAAAGCCAACATTAAACTCTTATGACTCTTTTGCCTCTTAGGTTGGCATACCTGATTAGTACAGAGTGCATTACTGGATTACTTCGATGACACTAATGAGCAGACACAGGCATTTCCTCTCTGATGTTTGTGATTGATGTAAGGACACGCTCACCACATGCCCTCCCAGCATGCAACAGGGTGTGAAAGAAGCATTGACCTGGATCATTACTGTTCCCCCTGTAAAACTGATCAGAGCTTTGCACACACTTTTATAAAGGTGAAGAGTTTAAAGAAGAAAAAACCATGGCGAGCCAAAATAAATAAATAAATCATAGTAGACTATTTTCTACTGATTCTTATGTGTATTATACGAGAGAAATAATCGTCCAGGATTGCAATCTCAGGTTTATGCCTACTCATACTTTTTTAGGATCCTAGCATGTGAGATACTTTCACACCAATCAGAAGGACTAGGCATTCTATTACTTTACAGATCAGTGTTTGTAATACATCTTGAACTATTCTACACCTGTCTCCCTTTGTTTTTCCTCATACCTTATAAAAACACATATCAGTATTTGTATTATTCCAGTACACGGAAGCCCAAGACCTTGTTTATGTCTCTCTCTTTCAGTCTGAGCAGTGAGAATAATGTCAGAAGTACTGAGATAGTTGTATTTCATCCATCATCCTTCCCGCTGATGGCTCACCGTAGAGACCACAATACATTTAAACACAAGCTTTAGCTGCTCAACAAGGCTACTTCCCCCTGAGAGATGGGTACCACAGTGAAAAAAGAACTTGCTGTCAAAAGCTTAATTCAAATTCGAGACCATGTTGTTTTTAGAGCCAGTCTACATGAATCTGTATGAAGGTTGAAAGAAAAGCAACATATCTGAACAGTATACCATAGTTGAAACAAGAAAACATCGACTGCAGGGTAAAAGGATACACAGTGAAAGGGAAAAATGACCTTGAGAAAAACAACAACAACAGAATTTTCAAATTCAAATTGCACTGGTGGCTCTGTGTGTGCGGAGTTTGCATGTTCTCCCCGTGCTATGGGGGTTTCCTCCGGGTACTCTGGTTTCCTCCCCCAGTCCAAAGACATGCATGGTAGGTTGATTGGCATGTCCAAAGTGTCCGTAGTGTATGAATGGGTGTGTGAGTGTGTATGTGATTTTGCCCTGCGATGGACTGGCACTCTGTCCAGGGTGTACCCCGCCTTGTGCCTGATGCTCCTTGGGGTAGGCTCCAGGTTTCCCGTGACCCTGAAAAGGAGTAAGCGGTAGAAGATGGATGGATGGATGGAAGGATGGTATTCACTTATTTGCTTTTTGAGATCAGCTATAACTTTAAAACCACCTGCCTAATATCATGTAGGTCCCCCTTGTGCCACCAAAACAGCTTTGACTCATCGAGGCATACAAGACCTCTGAAGATGTGCTGTTAGACATTAGCAGCAGATCCTTTAAGTCCTGTAAGCTGCGACGTGGGACTTCCATGGATCGGACATGATTGTCCAGAACATCCCACAGACGCTCGATTGGATTGAGATCTGGGGAATTTGGAGGCTGATTCATAACCTTGAACTCTTTGTCATGTTCCTCAAACTGTTCCTGAGGAATTTTAATTAGATTATCCTGCTGGAAGAGGCCACTGTCTATATGGAATACTGTTCCCATGAAGGGATGTACTTGGTCCACAACAATGTTTAGGTAGGTGGTATGTGTCCAAGTAACATCCACATGAAAGCCAGGACCCAAGATTTCCCAGCAGAATATTTGCCCAGAGCAGCACACTTCCTCCACCGGCTTGCCTTCTTACCACAGTGCACCCCGGTGCCATCTTTTCTATGATGGACTATGTACATCTGCGCTTACCCCTATATTGCAATATCCTCATTGTATGTTTGGCAAACACTTCCAATGCAATGACTGTGGCTGCCTGTCCTCTCATTCTAATAAAATTGTCTTTGTGACATACTGAGAGATTATGCTACCCATGCTGATTTATGTCATTCCTGTAAGCAGTCATTTGTCACTGATCATGCAACTTGACATGATCATTAGTTATATAGAGGAGAAAACAATATAAGCATACGTTCAGCAAGTTTCAGAATGGGCCTTCTCCTATCATGACCTCCAGTATGATGAAGACACACTGCTGCTTGTGACAGCAGGTGTTGGTGTATACGATGGAAGAAAAATTCTGTTTAGTTTCACGTTAATCACATCGAGTAAAATGACACATCCTTTTGTATGACAATTTGATATATAGCAAAAATAAGAGAAATGGCCTTTCCATTCCAATACTTTCAGAGGGAACTGTATATGTATATATCACAGGATATTTGTTATTTGGATATAAAGGATATTTGTTATTTGATTTTTACCCCCATTTTTCATTTGGTTCTTTGTCAAGAGATAATCATGGAACAATTATTGACCCAAGTGTCACTTGGGAGATAATTGAACTTGAGATTGAAGTCAGCCTTTGTTTGATAATAAATCAACCTCTTCATCAGTCCAGTCCAGCTTTTCAGATGAGATTCTTTATGGATGTGCTGTGGAGGTTATGTGACTTGGCAAAAGCAGAACTCAAAGTAACTAGATAATTACTGCCTTTTTTTTTTTTTTTTTTTTTTTTTTTTTTTAAATCTTCCTTATGGCATAGATAACATTTATGAGACTGTCTAACATTATTTTAGTAATTTCCTGGAATATGATATGGATCAAAATTTTGCAGTGAAAATATGGGGACCATACAGTGGGTTTCTAAACATCAAATGATTTGACTCCCTTAAACAGGCCTTTGCATGGTACAATTATGTCACCCGCTCCAATTTAAAATATTTGACTTGCATTTCCATAGTTGTGTTGCCAGAATAAAACACATGATGTCATAGATTCATTTGCATATTCTTTGAATCCTCATGATCATTTGCGTATCAAAATGCAGCATAATGAATAGGGAAGATTTTTTTTTCTTTTTTTTCTGAAAACTCTTAGAATAGAATAAAATAGAATTGAATAGAGATTAATCAGAATAGAAAAGACTTTGGTTCTTCATATTAATACTTATATAACTTATATGTTCCTACTATCATTTCTATCAAGATTGAAGATAAACTGAAGCAGTGGTAGTGAGCATTAGAAACAGATATGAAGGAAAACAGTTATGGATTGTGAACTTGCTTTTATTACTTGTAGATATATCCAAGAAGAGAGTTTAAAATAAAGAACAACGAGGTGCACATGTGCGACAAATAATGGTGACTCATGATTGCTCGAAGGATTATCGAGTCAGGTACGACACACTGATGGTGCGTTGATCGAATCTGCTTTCTCAACTCATATTAAGTCCATGACAGTCACTAATATCTATTCAGCATGTTGCTAGACTTGTTGCTAGGCTCTTTCAAAAAAAAAAAAAAACTCACTAATGGGGTGTAAAAAGTCACCAAATGTAGTGAGAAAGTTACAAAGTTGGCAACACTGGGTATAGGCCAGCAATTAGTAATAAATTTGCAAACTGAAAACATTTAATGTGATTTTGTCTCCAACTGTATAACATTATGCAACAGTTAGTGCTGGTCCATTTGATTGGTCGAGTGGTATTCCAAGAGTAAAGTAAAAAAGAAAAAACAGTAAAACATCCCAGTAAGGTTATACTAAATATAAACATATTTAATGTAAGCTTATTGGGATGTTTTACTGTTTGTCTCACTCTGCTCGTCTCTGTTCGCCATATACAATTCCACGTCCTAGTTCAAAACCGTTACTACAGCAGAGTTAGCGACAACATCAACAGACATGGCAAATGATCCATTTTTCATGAGCATAACTTTTGACTTAAAATATGAAAGCTCGTCACATGATGAAGAGGAAGAAGAGAAGCCAATTTCACTGGAAATTACCAGTACCTTTAACAGGAATGTACAATTCCATGTGAGCTAGCTAGCCAGCTAGCCAAAATGCTACAAAGTGAGTGCAGCTTCTTCTGAATCGATTTCCGCTAGCGGACCAAAAACAAACAAAACCTTTGGCCACATTGTGTCTGAAATGTCAGTTACTCTATTATTAGAGTTACTCTGTTATTAATTTCTTGTTTACACAACTGTTGTATAAAAACAATATCGTACTCGCACTCATGCGCTGTATATACTGTACATATCGGCGCAACGTTATAACTACACTCTTGCTCATGTTACATTGCTTAACTATTACACAGTGGATATTTTTGTCACATGCTAACTAAACCTAAATCTTCACTTAGCAAACTATCTCACGTATACTGTAGTTGACAGTTGAGAAGAAGCCTTGGTTGGTTGGTACCGATCATGCAATAGGGGAGAAGTACATTGGTGATGGTAATGAAGGTAGTTGGGTAGGAAGTCTGTGATAATTGGGAAATCAAAGTGAATCAGGATTGAAAATCCTTGGGGGATGGACTCCAGATTTACTGCCACAGTCTTTCACACTTGTCAGTAAACACAACTGACTCAACTCTGTGCAACCTCAGGTTTTCCTACATCAACAGAAAGGGCTGTTTATAACAAGACGGTGCTCCCTGGTGGACCCAACATATATTATGTTTATTTGGTGGGCCAAGAGGGAGAGGAAGTCTGGTGAAAATGCATTTCCTGAAGTAAATATTTCTGCCTTGCACATGTAGGCTCAGCGTTCTGTCAAATGGTGGAAAATTCTGATCATCCTGGCACTGACATCAAATACTGTCAATATTGGTAGAAGAAAAAAAAATGAAGCATTATGAAGCTAGTGACTAGCATATAATATACATACCATACTATAGATTCACCAAGCATGCAATTAGTCCTCCAATGCTTTCTTTTCTTTTCTTTTTTTTTTCTTAGTGTTTTCTAAGAGACTTTGGCTTAATCTGTATTAATTAGTTGTAGATTAGATTTTCTGAGGGCTTGTTGGTAAGTTGCATTTAGTATTACATTTATCAGTATAATTGAGCCATATGCTTTGACAGAAATTGGCAGGAATGTCCATCTGGTATGTATGGTTATGTTAAAAAAAAGAAAAGAAAAGAAAAAAAGATTTATATATTTATTTATGTTCTTTTTTACCCCAAGCGCAGGAATCTCAACTCCTTGGGGGGGAGGGGGGGGGGACGACAAAACAAGTCTACTGAATGCAACTAGCTCGATCAATGGCTCCCTGCTCTGTTACCGGCTCCTTGCCAATCACTAAAATAGCATGTGAGCATTTGGAGGCTGATATTTCTGCCACTATTCTTAGACCAGACCTTTCTCCTGACCTAAACAGAAACGAGAGCTGGCGAATTAGCATCTATCCAACAAGATGTACATTGTCTTGAGATCAATATTGACTTTTCCTCAGCAGGGCAGTTTAAATGCATTTTCGTAGAAGACTGCCAGTCATATATGGATCGCTTAACACCACTCGCACTCTGTCTTTCTTTTACCCACAAGCAACTACCAAACTGTATAATGTTTCCACTGGTAAGTGCACTATCTGCATTCTGAGAGGAAGCGTGTTCTTGGTCTGAAGTACAACCCAGTTCATGTTGTTTCCCTGTTATTTGGCGGAATCGTTTTTTCAGCGTGAGGGTTTTTTGTTCATCCGGAAGTAGTGACTCATCAGTAATGTCGCAGCTCTTCTTTGCAGGGGATGTCTGATGTGTGAGAGTGGGCTGACTTTCAACAAGTTAGAGAGAAACTGTGTGGTAGTGAGAAGCGAAGCATTACTTCAAAGAAAATATTTCTAGAATACCTTCGACGTCGTCTTATCCTCAGAATTTGATGTTTAAGGACTGCTAGAGGAGGAACAAAGGAGAAGAAATTTTCCCTATTCGGATAAAAAAAAAAATCATATGCAGAAAGTGGTAGTTTATGTTGCTTTTGCTAATGCAAACTTGTTTCTCAACTCTGCTCATTAAAAAAAAGCCACACGTGTGAGCAGAGCGTCGTTGTGGCATCACTACAGTCTTCTCGTCTTCTTGCCGAAATCTCAGGATATGATTTATACAGATGCACAGAAAAAAGCCTGTAAGGCAAAAGTGCTATTATGCTGACTGTAAATCCATACCGCAAATTATATCTCTTTAATAAAAAGATGATATTGAAGTCATCCAACAAATGTAATTGGCAGTGGTGTCATGGCACTGCTCCCAACTGCTCTGTAATGCACCCTTGGGATTGGGCCAGAACTAAGCCTTATTAACAGAAACATCCTAAATTTTATCTGTTTTCTCGGTCGGAGTAAACAGATGCAATATACAGTACTTCCGTGAAATATTACTGCCTCCCATGTGCAGTCTCTCTTACCTTGGAGAAATTTTGGACACATATGCAATTATTATGACCTGAGATCAATGTTATTACCGTGTGGCTGGTAATGTGTCACTTTTATTACACTGATCGCTACTTCATCACTTTTTTTTCAGCTGTCTAACATGAAATAAATCTTTTCCTGCTTTCTTCCTTCATCGTTTCGAGCAACATTTCCTCTCCTTCCATTTTGTTTATGGAGAATTGAACTTTTCGTAAGCTAAATATGACTCCCAGGTTCTGGCCCGTGTTGAGACCGCCTAGATCACCATTCCTGTGGAGCTAACATCATCTGTCAGTGCTGTCTGTCTCTTTCTCGTGCCCTACCAGTCCCAAGTAATACAGTATAACAATCAGTGGCCTCATTAGTGTCTCTCTGACATTTGGCTCACATTTACAAGGTGCAATTAAGTAAACTGTCTCCTTCTCAAACCACAGAGGAATGGATGTAGTGTGAAATTTTTACCTAAGACAGGTTTGCGCTAATATGGCGTTAAATGCCACAAACTATAGTCGAATATCATTTTTTCCCCCTGTTGTTTAGGAAACTTCCTGTAGAAAAGCAGAATGTATCATGAACCAACTTTCTCTCATTAAAATGGCACGCATCTAGTTAGATCTAAATTCAATAACTGGAAATCTAAGGCTATTAAAAAAAACAAAAAAAAACTTGAATTTATGATTAGCCAATTGGCATGCAAATGTCTTGTGACTCACTGCCAGTTTCTCAAAGGAAAAGCAGTGCTGCATATCTCTGGTGTATTACTGGAACTTTCTCATTTGATTATTCTGTGATTCATGGAGAGGAAAAGAAAAACACCTTATATGGAGAGTCCCAGGTTACACATGATGATTTAATTCATGAGAGGAACTATTTAACAAGAACGAGAGCTAATTAATGAAATCTGATGACATTGGAGTCATAGTGGGTCAAATTGAATGACACTACATTATAGACTATCCAGTTATTTTTTTACTTTAAATCTCCTTGTTATTTGGGAATGCATTATTTTTTCAATTATATTCTATTTCTACATAAACACCAACCCATTTCTAGTTGCAGCATGTCCGATTCGATTATTTTGTATTTAAGATGAACAAGCACCACTCCATGGTGTGTTTGATTCTCTCAGAGTGTTATTTGACTTGTCAGGGGTCTCAGTGGTTGGTGGTGCCAGTCATAAATAGTGACCTTTTCATGTAACTCTCAATATTTCCCTCATGCTTTTAGTTCTTTGTCTTGCCCAAGCCCTCTGAAAGGACATCCATTATTTATTTAACCATGACGGGGAGAATGCTTTATAAATTGGATTTCTTCGACGTCTAGGAAATGCGGGTTATAGATCAATCCCTCATTCAAACTGTGTTTCTTTCACTCCAGCTCTGCTCAGTGTACATCGCCTAAAATCATGAGCGAATTTGCTGAATGTGGCCTTATTGGATAGATTAATTTAAACATAATCTCATCTTCATGGTTAGCCGTAGAAGACATCCATCACGTCAGCTACAAACCTGTAAGTATGTAAAGAATTATACAGGGCGAAAAAATAGCTGTACATTTCCAGAGAAGCAACTGGTTTCACCTTCTACAGCTTCAGACGCACATTGGAGGGATGATGATGAGGATGGAATTTTGCTGGAGACAATCCAATTTCTTTGGACACCTATTGCAACTTTTACTAACTTTTCATTTATTAGTTACTCAGTGGTTTGTGCTTGAGATTTATGCAAAAGAATTACAGCAGAGGTTGTCAAGGTTTTACAGTATATTTCTGTCTCACAATGACAGGCATGGAAATAGAAACCTAATAAGTAGAACATTGTGAACAAGCATAGAAGAGAGCCAGTAACAGTTCATTCTAACATGAAAGCCATATGCCATAGCTAAGGACACAAGGAAACAGTTTAATTTTTTTTAATTAAATGGGCAATTCTATATATTCTAAATAAATTAAATTAATTTGAATATTAGTTATTAAGTAAAACAAATGTTGACTCTTTTTTAAAATTGTTTCTACTTCTTTCACAACACAAAGTCTAGAAATCAAATGTTCATGAATCCATATATATATATATATATATATATGTATATATATATATATATATATATATATATATATATATATATATATATATATATGAATCCATATATATATATATATATATATATATATATATATATATATATATATATATATATATATATATATATATATATATATATTTGGATTAATGAACATTTGATTTCTAGACTTTGTGTTGTGAAAGAAGTAGAAACAATTTTAAAAAAGAGTCAAAATTTGTTTTACTTAATAACTAATATTCAAATTAATTTAATTAATTTAGAATATATAGAATTGCCCATTTAATTAAAAAAATTAAACTGTTTCCTTGTGTCCTTAGCTATGGCATATGGCTTTCATGTTAGAATAAACTGTTACTGGCTCTCTTCTATGCTTGTTCACAATGTTCTACTTATTAGGTTTCTATTTCCATGCCTGTCATTGTGTATCTCACAAAAGTGAGTACACACCTCACATTGTTGTAAATATTTGATTATATCTTTTCATGTGACAACACTGAAGAAATGACACTTTGCTGCAATGTAAAGTAGTGAGTGTACAGCTTGTGTAACAGTGTAAATTTGCTGTCCCCTCAAAGTAACTCAACACACAGCCATTAATATCTAAACCGCTGGCAACAAAAGTGAGTACACCCCTAAGTGAAAATGTCCAAATTGGGTCCAATTAGCCATTTTCCCTCCCCGGTGTCATGTGACTTGTTAGTGTTACAAGGTCTCAGGTGTGAATGGGGAGCAGGTGTGTTAAATTTGGTGTCATCGCTCTCACACTTCCTCATACTGGTCACTGGAAGTTCAACATGACACCTCATGGCAAAGAACTCTGAGGATCTGAAAAAAGAATTGTTGCTCTACATAAAGATGGCCTAGGATATAAGAAGACTGCCAAGACCCTGACACTGAGCTGCAGCACGGTGGCCAAGACCATACAGCGGTTGAACAGGACAGGTTCCGCTCAGAACAGGCCTCGCCATGGTTGACCAAAGAAGTTGAGTCCACGTGCTCAGCATCATATCCAGAGGTTGTGTTTGGGAAATAGACGTATGAGTGCTGCCAGCATTGCTGCAGAGGTTGAAGGGGTGGGGAGTCAGCCTGTCAGTGTTCAGACCATACGCCGCACACTGCATCAACTTGGTCTGCATGGCTGTCGTCCCAGAAGGAAGCCTCTTCTAAAGATGATGCACAAGAAAGCCCGCAAACAGTTTGCTGAAGACGAGCAGACTAAGGACATGGATTACTGGAACCATGTCCTGTGGTCTGATGAGACCAAGATAAACTTATTTGGTTCAGATGGTGTCAAGCGTGTGTTGCAGCAACCAGGTGAGGAGTACAAAGACAAGTGTGTCTTGCCTAGGGTCAAGCATGGTGGTGGGAGTGTCATGGTCTGGGGCTGCATGAGTGCTGTTGGCCTACACTTAGACTATCTACAGGCTATACTCTGGTTAAGATCCTTATTCTTTTTTAAAAAGATATGATGAAAACGGGATCAATGTATATAAACTAAAAGAATGAAACTATTCTTAAATTGCGGCTGAAATGATGAAAAACAAGCAAAGGAGAAACAGGTGAGCTTTATGCATTATTTATTGTTGTCCTTTCACGGCAAACTAGTGAATCCATTTCCCAGAACGCACCGCAAACTACAAACATGGCCGACGACTGCAACTCCCAAAAGTACAGACATGTCAACTTCTCCTGAGGACTAATCCGAATATAAAAAAACAAAAAAAAAACAAACAGTAAGAGTGAAGATTCTACCTCTCGATTAGTTTGATTCATCCTTTACTAGATGTCAACTTATAGACTCCATCGAGCAGCTTCAGAGGACATCTAATTAAGCCTGTGTGTATGAGAGAGCAGCCAACATAGCTCTTCTCTTAATCACACATAATACATTGACTGCTCGTTAGCTGACCACCTCATTATTCTCAGGCAACAACAATTTTCTAGTACTCCTCTATAGACCTATATTCCCACAAAGCATCATGGAAGCAGCTGAGCGAATTATCAAATGCGTCTCTTGTAATTATATGTAATTATTATACTGATTTCTTTCTCTTTTAATAGGTCTTTTGTATTTTTGCAATAATAAATCCTAAATGTCCAATATATAAAGCAGATCTATTTGTAATATATAATTATTGGCAGCTTTATTAGGAACACCTGAATTATCCAATCAGCTCATTGTGGCAGCAGTGCAATGCATAAGACTTTGTGTAGATACAGAGTTTCGGTTCACATCAAATATCAGAATAGGGGGATCTTAGTGACTTTGACTATGGCATGGATATTGGTTTGAATATTTCATAATCTGTTGATCTCCTGGTCTCCAGAGTTTACACAGAATGGTGCAGAAAACAAAAAACATCAAGTGAGCAGCAGTACTGCAGGCAGAAACATCTTATTGATGAGAGAGGTCATAGGAGAACAGCCAGATGGGTCGAGCTGACAGGAATTCTTTGGGAACTCAAATATAATGTTGAGGCCATTTATACATATAGGCTAAAAACATTCAAACTCAATTTACACAACTTTACATTTCCTGTGTAATAATAGTTAAGGTTTTCTTTGTTGTTGTTGTTTAAATAATATATAAATTTTCAATTGGTTAAAAGTTTACACACACTTTAGTAGTATTTGGTGGCATTGCCTTTGAATTGCTAGAACCAGTATCAAACGTTTGGGGTAGCCTTCTACAAGCTTCTCGCAATAATTTGCCAGAATTCTTGCCCATTTCTCCTGACAGAACTGTTGTAACTCAATCAGGTTTTTGGGCCTCTTTGCTCACATATGCTTTTTCAGTTCAGTCCACACATTTTCTGTGGGATTCAGGTTTCAGGGCTTATGATGGTTATGCCAATACTTTCACTTTGTTGCCTTAGCCATTTTGTTACAACCTTTGAGGTATGCTTAGGATCACTGTCCTCCTGGAAGACCCAGTTGAGGCCCGTTTAAACTTTCCGTCTGATGTTTGAAGCGCACCGATCCTTTTTCAAGCAAAACACAAGTCCCCCCCCCAGCACGATGCTACCACAGCCATGCTTCACAGTTGGAATGGTGTTCTTCAGATTAAAAACCTCAGGCTTTTTTCCTCCTTACATAATCCATTATGGCTAAAAAATTTAATTTATTCTTTCATTTGACAAGAGAACACTCATCCAAAAAGCTGATCACCTGCAAACTTCAATCTGGCTTCTTTTTATGCTGGTTTTAAAGTAGGGGTTTCTTCCTAGCATGACTTTCCTTGTAGGACTCTCTTTATGGTGGATGTACATACTTTGGTACCTGATGCCTCCAATTCCTTCATTAGTTTCTTTGTTGTTGTCTTGGGGTTCAGTTGAACCTTTTGGAACAGAGTTCGTTCATCACTGGGCGTTAATTTATGTCTCTTTCCTGAACGATGCACTGTTTGTATTGTCCTAAAATGTTTATATTTGCATACGATTATTTTTTACAGATGCTTATGATACCTTCATTTGTTTGGAAATTGCTCCTAAGAAGCAACTGGACTTGTGGAGGTTCACAATTATTTTTTCTGAGGTCTTGGCTGAGTTGCTTGGAAATTCCCATGAAATTCCCATGAAATTCCCATAAAAGGAATAATTATTAATATATTTTTTTTAAATCACTGTCTGTAAATACATCCACAGGTGCACTCCTAATAAACTCCAAATGATGACCATTGACCAATCAAAAGCAAACGTCCTTACATGGATTTCTGGAATCTTCCAGACTGTTTAAGGAGACAGTCAAGTTGGTATGTGTAAATCAATATACCTATCAAATCTGAGCAAAGTAGATGCTCTTTTTTTATTTGCCAAATGAAATGTATAATAACACGAAATGTGACTGAGACTGAATATCGTTAACTTAGGTGCATGTAAACTTTTGGCCTAATTATTTAAGAATAATGTCTGCCCACATAAATGAGACATCTATTTTATGTATCCTAACAAATATCATAAACATCACCAGGCTTGTCCTGGTCAAATTGATCTTGCTTTGTAGCACTGAGTCTGGTGACAGGAAAGATTGTGAAAAAATGTGGAATAACTCCCTTTCTCTATAGCGCGGTTACTGTAGCTCAGCATGGGAGGATGGGAGGGCTGCTGAGTGAGATTTATTGGTGTAGTCCACACGTGGGGTACTGCGTATTTGTTGGCTAATTCAGCTGCATGCCCTGTTCAATTGAGAGGCACGTAAAGAGAAGTAGGGGGCGAGACTTGTGGGTCGATGGGGGTGGGTAACATGGCTGTAAGATTGGGAAGGGTGGTGCTGTCCCTGCTTTAGAAAACAGGCCTCGCCTCATTAGGCTGTGTAAATGAAGGTTGCTCTCTGCTTGGGTCAGGAATCTGCACGACGAGAGTAGTCCACCAGGGAATTGGTGCATGCCTCCGTGAAGAATGACAATGAATAAGCCACAACTTCATGTAATTAATGCATTCACGTGCCAGTCAATTTTCCTGAATTAGTTCTGAGTTCTAGAGAAAATGGGGAGTGGGCTGAATTTTGATTAGCTGCCGTTTGCTGATCCGTGACTGAGAGGGAATCGGCTCATATACTCCATGCCTGCTTAGATCTGTATTGTATTTGACTAAACGGTGCCGGGGATATTAACCTGATGTAAGTTGCATATATGAATCTGCTATCATCAATCATTAAAATCTCAGCGTGCACCTTTTAAATGATGTGGCCTGTTAATTAGTCTGAATATTTACCAAAAGTGTCATGGGCCTTTTTATCCTGACTTGGTCTTGTAAGAGAGCTGGGGTTTGATAGCTAATTACTGGCACATGAAACGAAACATGGGTGGCACTTTGACATACAAACAGCGGAGATGGAGCAGCAGGAGCCTTCGCCGAATTACAGGCAGGTGAACAGCAACAGGAGGCCCAGTTTCCTTCACTGGCTTACAAAACTCCTCTATTAATCGCTCTCATCGGTCTGAAAGGAGTGCCATACAGTTCTCTGCCAAATCATGTGAATGTCAGCAGATAAGACTGACTTCTGAATGTGTTTTGGACTATAGTCAGGCTTTTTCTATTTTTTTTCTATTTTTGAATAAATCTTACATGTCTGCTTGGGTTTCATGGAGTTTGATCAACTGAAACAAATTGTTTGCTGGTTGAACAAATGACTAAGCATAAATGTATACGTTTCATGTGTGCTTTTTTCTGCATATTGCAATGCCATTAAGCTTTACACTGTTGTTTAGAATACAGAAAAATCTGGGTTTATAAGTCTTTTAGAAGCATGTCATTCTTTCCACTAAACATACTGGGTGTAAAGCTCAAATTTCTGACAATAGATCAACTGTATAAATTTACCTTCCATTTGTCTTGGTACTTTTTAAGGTGGAACGTTATTTCCTTCTGCCTTTGCATTTTAAAGAATACATCAAGAGTGTGTATTTCAATTTGTATTAGATCATGAATTTTTCATCACCATGCTTTGAGACACTAGGGAATTGAACAAAGCCAATGTGAACTAGCATTATCATTTGTGTATGTATTCTTTTCTTCTTCCTCCCCTTTCCTGTCAGACTAATTTTTTCTTTCCTCATCGAGATGCCTTCCTCATTCTCAGGGCACATGGAGATACTGACAGTTGCCACCACCACAGCTCCTGTAAGTACTGTAGATGGTAAATAAGGCTTTTGTGGATGTTGTAATTTAGTATGAGGCAGGCAACTCTCATCAACTTCCACCACTTGGCATGTGCAGTTGGCTGACCTTGTCTTGGTACTGGTGACTAATATCTGAACTCAGTAAAAGGCTAAAAAAAACTGGCATGGCTCCATCAGCTGAGCTCACCAACTCAGCGGTAGGCACTCACACTTTGCCAGTGGATGCTAGGCATGACTGGTGACAGGGAAACTATCCAACCAAGCCACGCCAACGTGATATTCCCGATTTATAAGGCTCTCCAAGACTAGCAGCACAATATCTTCATTTTTTCCCCCCTTTTTCTAATAGCATTGAATTTATATTAACACTCTGTGGTTCCCTTGATTAAAATGTTTTGGACAGTGTATTCCAATTTAAGGACGCTACACAGAGACTGGATTTTAAACGATTTGAGATATTTTAATAACGAATAAACCAATCTATAACAGCTTTCTGAATGATTGGCAGCTTTCATAGAAAAGAACAAAAACGATGCATTAAATAAACCAAATTCTTTTTGCCTCACCATAGGCATTTTTGAGGGGGAAAAAAAGAATACTGCATACAAGAAAAATAACACCTGATACCCAGCGTATAATATGGCAGTAGATCATTGATGCTTTGGGGCTGTTTTGCATCTATTGCTCCATCTATTGCATTTATTTGCATCCTCTTGTGAAGACTGATGGGATCATGACTTCTGCCAATTTACAGGATATTACAATTCAAAACCTGGTAGACTCTGCCAGTCAAGTCTTGGCTATAGATGGATGATTCAAGATCATCACAGTGACCATATATTTCATTTGACCATATACAAAGCTTGGCTGATGTTATAAATACATATATAGCACTTATACAGACTATGCATTTTCCTACAGATTCAAAAATGTACAGTATGTATTCATTTTGTATTCATTTGATTAGACAGCTGTAGACAGTGCCATATTCTCCCCATTTTCTCCTCATGGGAAGCCCATCAATGTCCTGTATGGTGTTACAACTATGATTAATGATTAACTATTAGTAAGATATTTTGGGAGTGGTTGTCTTGAATTGCACAAAGCCTGGTATAATTATACATTGGCTCGGATCCAGGATACCTGAGCCAAAAATGAGAACCCTTGCAAAGACCATTGGCATGCAGCGGCTCTGAATGTAGCTTCTGCTGTTACTGAGTTTTACATTTGGTTGTTCTGGCTTCAAGCTTCAAAAATCAAGGTTATCTAACTTTATTAGAAGCTTCCTTTATTTAGGCAAACAATAATGCATCCGTGTTAAGTAATAAAACAATGTCCCTTTTGGGTTTGCTTTGGCATTAAGTCATATTAATTTGGTTTTAAACCTTGCCCTTAGCAAGAAAATCTTGACATGGCAATCCATTATTAGTGTATTTGCAAGATGAGCTCAGGGAATCACTCGACATCTATGTTTGTTTTTTTTTCCCAATGAACAGCATCAGTGCCAAGTCAGACAGATGTACATCTCTGCAGTTCCTCTCCCGTCCGTCCTTTATTGGCACCCAGTACTGCAATGGAAGTGGGCTTTAGCTGTGGCATGGCACTCCAGAAGAATGAGTCACACACTAGCCCTGCTACACACCAAAAGTCCCATGCTCCACTACAACAGTGAGCCCAATCCGCAAGGTGAATAGTTTGGACTCTGATGAAAAGAAACTGTTGTAAATGTTTTAATTACAAACAAGGGAGCTAGAAAAGTACTGATAGGACGTGCTCGTTTGCCATCATCATCGTCCATCTGTGCTCTCAAGTAAGGACCAAGAATTTTGCAATTTGCACAGACGTTACCTTGAAAAAAGAACTAACCCAGGGTATACTGACTGCATATTCTTTAATAATCATTCTAATGTTAGCCATTGGTTTTACTTTTATTTGGAATTCATTAAAAAGAGAATAGCATTAAAAAGAGTTCCTCTTCCGGCATGCCAATCTGCTATCTGGTTTCTTGGTTTTTGTTCGTGAATGCTGAGTGGGTGTGTTATGGGATCATTATTGTGCAGCTTTAACCCTCTATGGTCCCAGCTTATAATTCACTTAAAGCACGTTGTTCATTAACTACTATGAAGTGCTAAGTAACTACAGTGAGGAAATAGAAAGATCCTTATGACTATGAGATTGAAGAAGGTAAGTCTGTATGCCAGTTTAACCTTTAGATTTTAATATGACCGTGTGTGTGTGTGTGTGTGTGTGTGTGTGTGTGTGTGTGTGTGTGTGTGTGTTGTTTTGGGAATACAGTAGTCCTGCTCATATCTCCTGGTTTTGGCAATCAGTATTTATCATATTTTAGCGTATGTATTGAAACTGTGCTTTTCTCAGGAATGAAAAATAAGCATATTTTAACACTCTGGAAGGCTCCACCAAGTCTACAGCCCTGATGGTATCACCATGCTAAAATCAAACTGTTCCCATGGAAACAGGTTATTGCTACCTGAAACAAAGATGGTCTCCAAAGGCAAATGTATTGACTTCAACAGGTTTCATGCATCTTTGACTATCGAAGAGCTCCCGGGAAAGAGAGGAGTAGAAGACAGATTAATGGAGTGATTTTGTCTAAAGTGAATATATGGGCTGTCCTCCCTGAAATTAGCTCTGCACTCCGCAGCTACAGAGGAGTATACAACCTTGTTTTTCATTGTTACAACTTGCCTTCTGAGTTTATGCATATATGTATATATATATATTCCCCAGATACAGCATATGAGTTGGCATAGCTGGATTTTTCCTGTTATCAGGGAAACCGTATGGATTCATTTGTGTACTAAAATACCTGCATTCTGCACACTGAAAAATACAACTAAAAATTATAGGGGTGTAATGCAGTGTCATTACCTGTTTAGTGTATCTAGTG
The DNA here is from genome assembly GCF_001660625.3 of Ictalurus punctatus. Classification (NCBI taxonomy): domain Eukaryota; kingdom Metazoa; phylum Chordata; class Actinopteri; order Siluriformes; family Ictaluridae; genus Ictalurus; species Ictalurus punctatus. The sequence continues at coordinate 6,604,764 of NC_030422.2, read as the reverse complement.
GATTTAATATTAACCCTACCACTATGCACTGGAAATGCTAGAAAACTCTCACACAACTGGGCTGCTGGAAGAAAGAAGACATTTTCATGCACATATTATAACAACAAATAGCAATTGGCAGAACATTACATTATTCAACTTCTAAACCAGACACCCTATGGAACTTTCTGGAAAACTTTCTATCTTCTATGTATTAAGATAAGATAAGATAAGATAAGATAAGATAAGATAATACTTTATTAATCCCCAGATGGAGAAATTAGGGACTATATAATGTTATAATGATATAATGATTATATTGTGACTATATAATGAGGCTACCGATGTCAACAATAACCATCTAATAATATTTGACCAGATTTACTTCATTTTTTTTAGGACACATTACACCCCAGAAATATCAGAAACGTTTCCTGGACACAGTACCAGAATCTATTATGAATGGCAGGACATGCAATGTTTCAGCAAGTCAAAATTGGGTCCGTTCAGCACCCTTTCAGTATAATGCCTTTATGATTTTCTGAGAAGAACGTTTAAGAGTAACACATTTAAGAACAACCAAAAACAAGCACAATGCGTGTACAAGTTTTGCAGTATTTTTATTTATTTATTTTTTTACAATAATTAAATCATAATTTTTTGGAAAGCCCTGCCGAGATATGCTCTGTACACAGCACACGAACTGTATAAGCTATATGGGGGAAATGACTGGGGAAATTACCAGTTTCTGCATATTGCAGATATATAGTATACTGCAAATAAGAAATGCACACCACTGTTAACTTGTTCCCCTGCAAAGGAGAAAAATATCTGCATTTTCCTTTTCCTGAACCTTTTGGGTAGGTCTTTTGTATTTTTGTTTATATGAGTTTATATAAACTACGAGTGCATTACCTGTGTGTAAATGTGTGGGGTTTGGGGTTGTTTGCATTTTAAAATGATTCTGAATGGTGTGGTTCATCTAATAAAAATGCTAAACATGGTTCTTTTATTTGTTAATAGTAAAGTATTGGGTATCCCTCCCAGCCACCAAATCGTTTGACATCTACTGAGCAGCACAAGAGTAAATATATCCTCTTTGTGCAGTATTGCCAAACCCAGAATCTGTGTAAGTTCTGAGCATTTGCTATTCTACTTGAGAGTACCATGTACCTGACCTTTTAACCTGCCATGTTTTGACTATTGTTTTGATGGTTTTTTTCCCCTCCAAATTGTGATTGGGAAGAACATATGTCTTCCTGATTTTCAGCTTTGGATAATGTTAATGAGTCACCTTGTTACAGACACCTTAGTACACCTTGTTTGCAAGACAACAGGGATTTTATGTGATGTGCTGTTACTTCTCAAACTATGTTGCTAGGCACCCACTAGCAGCAAGTCCAGCAAATTACATACAGTAAGCTATGAAGGAATTTGTCAATTTGTCAAGTCTGCTGAGATACCATGTCATAGGCTACTGCTAACCCTCGAGTCATGGTAAAGAACCTTACATATTTTGTTAACCTAGAATTAACCAATTGCGACACCACAGTCACACTCTCCAATACAATATAAAGTGAACAGTCTATCTAATGTACAGAGGGTGTAATCCTTTGCTGCATCGATGCCCCTAATAATCATAGGCAATCACCTGTCCTTTTCTTATATCAGCAAGGCTTGACCCTTAGGATATATCCACCCCTTAACATTTCCTGTAGCAATTCCATGCATCAACTATAGCAGTCTCAGTGCAGTCACTGTCAAGTACAGATACCCCTTGCTCCTAGTTTCAATGGCTTTCGAGAAGGTTTGAGGTAACTGGTTCCAGGGACTAAGAATATCTGGTGATGCCTTGCGGATTGTTCAGTGCCTCTTTCATCTTCAAGGCCTTTGTAACTGAGGCACTCTGTTTGTGAAAATTATATAGATGATATTCTTTCAACCCTCAGAACAAGAACACACAGTGATGGGTGGCTGTGGCTCAGGTGGTAGAGCGGGTCGTCCATTAATCGTACGGTTGGCGGTTCGATTCCCGGCCCACGTGACTCCACATGCCGAAGTGTCCTTGGGCAAGACACAGAACCCCAAGTTGCTCCCGATGGCAAGTTAGCGCCTTGCGTGGCAGCTCTGCTATCACTAGTGTGTGAGTGTGAGTACATTCTCAATCAAAAGGGCATCAGGATGATTACTTAAAATCTCAAGCATGTTAAATCGACCCAATTGTTTAAAGCCCCACCAAGCTTGCTGGGTGCCATTCTTTACCTGGTTCTGCTTTACCCTTAACTATAGTGAACACACCTGGGAAGACCTCCAATGCACTGTCCATTGCCAGAAGATCAATGTGGACAGGTATCATAAACCACACCCACAGCTGGATAGTCAGAAGACTTCCAACTTTGGCATCCATTGGAAAGGCTAAGTCCCAGACTTACTGGATCTTTAAGGCTCATAAAGACTGAAGCTACTAGGACAGTACAAAATCTCAATAACTTTTCAAATTTTCCTGCTTATATCTGTTCACCATTCTTCGAATCAGGAAAACCCCACTGATGCAAAATGTCACATACAAGCCTTTGTCAAAGGACTCCCAATGGATTATTTAAGATGGATGCATTGGTGCCCAGATGGGATGTCCGTCCAGTATTAGGTGTTTTCTGATCACATGAAAAGTATTCCACACACTCACAGCTTCTCTTGCCCTCTCACAAAGGCCAGTGACATTTTTCTGTTTGTGTCCAGTTTGAAAAAGGTCATGCAGAAAACTGATGCTATCCTTGAAACGGGGAATGTGAATAACAATCTCACGTAGACAGTATGACATTACACCAGATCAATGCAACATCATGTTAGTGACCTTTATCACAGCGATGTGCATTGTCAAACCTGTAGAGAGTGCAAAAGGTGCAACTGTACTACTCATTTCAAGTAGCTAAACTTGTAGCAAGTAGCAAAGCCTGCTCAGGGAATAATGCATTGGAAAAGAACCGTCAAATTTCACATGCTTTGAAGATAGCTGCAGTATCAGCCCATATGTGTGTGTGTGTGTGTGTGTGTGTGTGTGTGTGTGTGTTTTTAAAGCTTTCTTTAGAAAGTACTTATTTTAAGCCCTCATACATTTTATAGAGCCATTATCCCAACCCTTCTTCCATCTCTGCATAACCTCACCATCAAAGCAGTAATATTATCAAAAACACTGTGTGCTAGGGCCATTATCAATTAATGTGCCCTTTGGACAAGTGACAAGACAGGCTCCGCTCGCTGGCTTGATGAGGAAGGAACAGCAGCATTAGCCACACCTTCTTAGTTTCCATGGAAAATATATTAAAATATAAATACGTTGATTTAATATCTGATTTTTTTTTTAAATTCCCAATATTAAAAGCATAAAAATGCAACTTACTAACTAACTAATTAAATAAATAAAGAGAGCAAACCAAACAGTACAAATGGAAGACATGACGAAGGCTGTGATCATACTTAATGGCGAAAGGAAAACATAGTCCCTTGGGTCCCATGATGTAGCTCTGACCTGAGATTTTGCGCACAAGACTATCTGCATCAGTTCCTGGAGTCTGGGAACATAAGTCTCTGTTCAGATAAGTCACATCCTGATGCATGTTAAGGTCCAAGCAGAGGCTTGAACATAAAGACAGTTATCTGTGGCACTGGGAGCCTGGCTAAAAACAGCTCTCTAGCTAAATAATTGATGCAACCAGCAACTGTAAGTAGTTACAGAGTGAGTGCTGATGGATGTGTCACTTCCTCCTCAAAACGCAGCAAGGTGAGGGCCACAAGGTTGCCTCTCAACAGGTTTTCGTGAGGATTTTTTTTCTTTTAGTTGTGTTACGCTGGCAGGACTTGAAAATGTAATAAGACACAAGATCACACTTGCCAGCAGGTGATGTGATGAAAATCCAGTTTTCAACTTATTTCACACGATTATTCTGTACAAGGTCTTATCAAACGTTTGCAAAGATCACATCTTTTGAAGTGCCTGTAAAACGTCTGAGGCTTGTCATGTAATTCTCCAAGACACCAACTGAGATTAGAGCAGGCCCATGAGCGGCATATACTGACTGTTTTAGGAAAAAAAAACATCATTCATTTTTAATCCCTTTTATTTTTTTTGTATAGTAACTGAAAATGTTTTCCTGCCTCAACTTTTGACATGCCTATGAGCTGGGAACTGAAGTCAAGTGTATTGTATCTGTCAAAAGCATAGACAAGATAAAGCAGAATACGTTTCAAGAACACCGGGTAGCATTGTAGCACAGCTTCAGGGTTCTTAGTTTGATCCTGAGCTTGGGTTACTGTCTGTACATAAAGTAGCCCTCTCATATAGCGCTAATATTGTAGGTATGATGACCATGGTATAACAAGTTATTATAACTATTACATTTCAGTGATGCTGTGAGGCGACTGGAGGAAATTATGTCTGTTGCATATTTCCTATGTGTTAAGCATCACAAAACAACTTACATTTCAGAAACAACACCTCAATTGTTTTCACTTTTACTTACTTCTATAAGAAATGACAACAAAGTATTCTACAACATCGGCACTCCGAATCTGAGAGGTATCGAATCTTTTTTCCAGCTGGATCTCGGACAACGGCAAAAGATGAATAAACGAATGAATGATCCAAGAGTAGTCCAACAGTTTTTGGCAGAGATGTGAATTCAGAAGCTTCAGCTTACTAGCATGAACCTTTACACCGAGCTACTACAATTATGTGGATGCTTTGCGAGACTCATCATCATTACCTTCCCTGATGCGCAAAAGGTTTCATCAGTCATGGGCTACTGTCACTTGGCTGACTGCTGTGGGACATCAGCTGCTATAAAGATCATGAATTATAGAAGAGGGCACACTCTGGCCTCCGAGTAGTGCTAACACTTAATTATTAAAGGACCATTTGCTGGAAATATATGAACGGTGCTGTAAGGCTGTCACAAAGGGACATAGATATGCTGAGAAATGTACATTGTACAGAAGTTTGCAGGTTGTAAACAAAAAAAATATTTGCCAGGTGAGGCTCCTTGTAGGGCAACGAGCATCTATAACAATAATAATTGTGAAAGCTTTATGGGTGTTAACTGTATTCAGATGACATAATGCCCACATTAGCGAAGCTGCATCTGCACTGATGGCCCTAATTGCCTGAAAAGATTTAGCTGCTGAGATTTTGGATAAGCCTTATTGCGAAACACCAAATCAATGTTTAGAGATGTAATAATCTAATCTGTTTGGTTTTCAATAGTAAACACGAGCTTGGTTCCCTGAGACCGGACTGACAACAGCAGATTGCAAATGATACTAATTTCTTTACGATATGACACAAGTGTACATGTAGATGATGCACTTTCATTTTCAGCTCTGTGGAATATCCGCAACTCATTTTGCGTTGTATTATTGTGGGCTAATACATATTTTATGAGATGGGTTATTAAGAGCACTTCTCTGCCACTTTATATTGACACTGATCATTTCCTATGTGCATTTGGCTGTGCTTATTAGTCAGTGTTTCATTGCTGTTTTGTACTGAGCGAAAATGTTAGAGGAAAACAATAATATACCGTAGTCATTCATCAGGAACTTTTGAAGCTACAAAATACTTTCAAATACATTTGAGAATACTTTTAAAAGAATGTCTGTCTATTATGCCCTGTCATGGAGTGCAGTCCCATCGAGGGAATATTCCTGCTTCACGCCCAGTGTTCCTGGGATTGACTCTGGATCAACCATGACTCTGACCAGGATAAAGTGGTTACTGAATGAATGAATGAACACTGAAGCCTCTTTTGGTTGATTATGAGATACAACCCCAGTTCTGAAAAACTTGGGACAGTATGGAAAATGTTAATAAAAAACACAGAGGAGTGATTTGTAAATGTACTTTGACTTGTATTTAAACAAACAAACAAAAAAAACGTATAAACACGAGCTATTTGATGCTTTACCTAATCAACTGCATAGTTTTTTGAAGATAAAAACGTTTATTTTGAAATTGTTGCGTGCAACACATTCCAAAAAATTTGGGACAGGGGCACTAGGGGCTAATAGTGATGTGATGAGTTGGAATAAGAAGGTGATGTGAAACAGGTGAGGCGATCCTCTAATCATAGTATATAAGGAGCCTCCAAAAAAAGGCCCAGTCCTTCAAGAGCAAGGATGAGTTGAGACTCATCAATCTGCCAAGAGATGCGTCAGCGAATAATCCAACACTTTGAGAAGAACATTCCCCAAAGACAAATCGGTAGGATTTTTGGGTATTTCGCCTTCTACAGTGCACAATATAATCAAAAGTTTCAAGGAATCTGGTCAAATGTCTGTGCGTAAAGGGCAATGCTGAAAACCACTTCTGAATGCATGTGATCTCTGATCCCTCAGACATCACTGTCTTAAAAACCATCATGAGTCTGTAATGGAGATTCTGATATGGGCTCGGGAATACTTTGCTAAACCATTGTCAGTCGACACCATTCGCCGCTGCATTCACAGAAGCAAGTTATGGCTTTACTCTGCAAAGCAGAAGCCGTACATCGACACTGTCCAGAAGCTCCACCCACTTCTCTTGGCTCGGTCTCATCTGAGATGAACAGTAGCACAGTGGAATCGTGTTTTGTGGTTTGACGAGTCGACATTTCAAATAGTTTTTGGACAAAACAGCCATCGTGGCCAAAGTTGAAAAGGACCATCCAAGCTGTTATCCGGGTCAGGCCCAAAAGCCAGCGTCTGTCATGGTATGGGGGCGTGTCAGTGCCCATGGCATGGGGGCGTGTCAGTGCCTATGGCATGGGTAACTTGCACATCTGTGCGCGAATCATTAATGCAGAAAGATATGTGAACATTTTGGAGCAACATGCGCTGCCATCCAGAGTAGGACAACGCCAAACCTCACTCTGCCTGGATTACAGGCGCATGGTTTCGTAAGCAGAGAGTGCGGGTGTTAGCATGGCTTGCTGCAGTCCTGACCTGTCTCCCATTGAGAATGTGTGGCACATTATGAAGCGCAAAATAAGGCAACGAAGGTCTCATACGGTTGCACAGCTGAAGAAATACATAATGGATGAATGGGGGAAAATTCCGCTTGCTAAACTTAACCAACTGGTGTCTTCACTCAGCGTCCAAACGCTTAATAAGTGTTATTAAAAGAAAAGGTGATGTTACACAGCGATAAACAGTCGACTGTCCCAACTTTTCTGGAGTGTGTTGCAGTCATCAGATTTGAAATGAGTGTTTATTTTCAAATATCAACATCAATAATGTGCTGAACATCAAATAATGTGTTAATACTGTCTTTTCAATATAGAATGATAAATTTTGACACATATTGATACATAAACTCTGTAAATAAAATCTATTCCTGTGTTCTAATGTAAATATCACTGTGTTCAGTATGTAAATGGACTGAGAGGAGCTGATCTGACTATATTTGAACCACGCCTCTTGATAGTGTATTAGTTCAAACCCAGTTTTGTTTTCATTTCCACCCCTCTTCGTCACATTACCAATTTAACTGTATGTATTTTGCCTTGGACTATATTCACTTAAACAGACCCCAAGGTATTTTATTAATTATGTATAGAGGCAGGTAAATGAGAAATTGATTTCATGACAATGTCATTGATTATTAATGAAACTATATGACAAACACATAATATTACTTGCTTTTGAAGTTGTGCATGTATTCAATAATCAGTGCAATCCGTCTTAATTCTCTAGTTTCTTCTTGACAGTGTTTGCCACTTTTAGTTATACCTATATCTTGTCCTGATGGACAACACATCCCTCATCGCATCTAACACTTTTTGCTCTAACACTGTCAAGCAATTTGAACCTGCTGATGAGTGAATTACATCTTAGCCTGGAGGTGTGTAATCTAATAGGGATCCGTAAACTCCATATGTCGTGTTCTCATTGGTGAGGCATATTTTGAAATAAATCAAAGCAGCAAATCATACTCCCATCCAGCATCACTATATCTACTGTAATGTAGAAGGAGGAGTGTTCGTAATCATGTCTTTTCGCAGTGCACAGGAACATACGCACATACACACGTGCATTTTAAGCACTGTGAGTTGCTGTAATGAATTATTTAGTAGGGCAATAATGTGAGAGGTCTGTATGGAGGCTGCTGGCATATTGAGGAGTAACGATGCCTCTAGGTGAACAATTTTGTATGACACAACCAGCAGTGAAATCTCCGGCCCCACCACAATGATGTTTACTGCATACTATACATCTGACAGTATATAACGCCATGTTAATGATCTCTAGTTTTTTTTATTGATTTTTTTTTTTCCAGTATTGACTTGAAAATAATTGGCCTCCCTTATATACCTTCCTTCAATACACTATATTTCATACCAGCAAGTGCTGTATAAAAATGTAACGTATGTTTGCTCAGAGCTACCTCTATTTGCAGGAGGTAATAAATGAGAAAACAACTAAGGTGTTGGACTTAAATCAAAAATATCAGAGAAATCTCTTTTGCTGCACACAAAACATACGATGAGAAACAGTAGCACATGTGAACATTGCCACCGAGCAACATTATTTGTCCTGTGCACTTCTTTGTTCTTCGTCTTAATCTCTCTACTCGGCTATTTACTTATTATGTGTGCACGTGTTTGCATCGCTTTAACCCCTCTCTGTAAATCCCGCCTCCTCGCACACCGATTGGCCGATTATAAAAAGCTTGAAAGGAACTCCTGGCCAAATTCCTGCCTCTCAACCATTAGCCTACAATCAGTGATGCGAAAAGGTGAAGCGTTGTTGTGTACCACATCAAAAAGTAGTTTTTTTTTTAACCCTAACCCTAACCCTTGCATATTGTGATACTTGGATTAGGTTACTGATGACATTTTTTTATTATGTCACTGTAACGGAATACATTTTTAAAGTAACCCTCCCCACCCTAGTCATTCGTCATGTTTAGGAAGCTAATTATTAATTATAGATCAAATGTCATTTTATTTGTAGACCTATTGGATTGGATGTTAGATCAGTTAGATGTCAGAGTAGCATGCTTAAACACACCTCTTAATAAAACTCCGCCCTTTTTCATATTTGCGCCACTCTGCATCACTTTACCACCCGGGTCGATGGTCATGAAGATGCCAAAAATATATATTACATCACTCTTATGCCTTGTTTTGCATGCGGGCTTGAAAATAGAGCCCCCCCGCCCTACCCTTTTTTAATATAGTTCATTCCTTTCTGCTATTTATAGGTTAGAACAAAGCAGCACATTACTGTTCTGAAGGAAACTGTGTGTCTATGGCAGGGGCATTTGCACTACTTCTTCTTCCTTCAAGTGCATTTAAGTGCCCTTAACTACCCTCTGCTTGTCTACATGTCCAAATCACATATGTCCAACCCTACACATACACATATGGCTGATCTCCCATGGAAGAATGGAATATATACGCACATAATTTCCTCAACTCTGTGTCATGGTGGCCTGTGACAGCACTATGTGTGTGTGTAGGGGGGACGACGACGACGACGACTTTGTGGTAAACTTAGTCAACCTGCTTGATGTGACACTTCTGCCTCCCACATCTTTTTTCACACACATGCATTATTCATTTCTTTTCCTATAAAGAGGAAGAAGGCGTGTGAGGTGTGTGTAATTCACCCTGTTATGGGTGAAAATGTACTTCTTATCAGTGCCTTTCAATTAAATGCTCAAATTATAGCATAATAATGTGAATAAGCTACATTTCAAACAAAAGCCAAGACACAGAAAAGATCAAATAGCAAAGGAAAGACAGCAGGATGTTTTAATATACTGCACAAACATGATGTTTTCCAGCTGCTGCAACAAGACTCTCAGAGCGTTTGATTGTGCTCTGAAAACCATGTTTTAAACAATAGTGACAGGTAAGGCAGTAAAATCTTCTAAATGAAAGGAAATACTGGTAGCTCCGGGTCATGAAGGCAGACAGATGGACACATGCAGTTTTTCGGATTTATTTAGAGATGATCCGAAATCAGTATTTGTATAAACTAGATCTCAGCTGGAATTGCTTTATTTGATCCTGACTTGACAGGCCAAATCAAAGCAAATGCCCTACTCGCCTCTACATTTGTAACCCAAGTCACTTTCGGAAAAACAACACCGATGGTCAAATAATTGCTGATTCATTCAGAGAATACTGTTGGTTAAATGTTCATACTGTAAGTTATGTAAACATTTTCCTACTCATGAAGTATGATGCAGGAGAACATAGTGAAGACGAAAGCGATTCTGACTCCAAAATGGTGGCTACTACTTTTTAAGGCAACTGTGCAATATTTTTTCTCCCATCCATCCATCCATCCATCCATCCATCCATCCATCCATCCATCCATCCATCCATCCATCCATCCATCCATCCATCCATCCATCCATCCATCCATCCATCCATCCATCCATCCATCCATCCATCTTCTATACCGCTTTATCCTTTTCAGGGTCATGGAGAATCTGGAGTCTATCCCAGGAAGCATGGGGCACAAGGCGGGGTACACCCTGGACAGGGTGCCAATCCATCGCAGGGCACAATCACATACACACTCACACACCCATTCATACACTACAGACACTTCAGACACGCCAATCAGTCTACCATGCATGTCTTTGGACTGGGGGAGGAAACCGGAGTACCCGGAAGAAACCCCCGCAGCACGGGGAGAACACGCAAACTCCACACACACAGGGCCACGGTGGGCAACATTTTTTCTATGTTTTAATAAATAACAGAATTGTTAGAAACCATAAAGTTGAGTCTGTTGAAATGAACAAGACAAAGCGGTTTGAGTGTCATAAAACTGTGGAAACTTCAGGCGCCATCTTGTCGTTGCTTGAGTTTTGATTAATGGGGAAAAAAAATTCCATTTTTGACCAAACTATAACTTTATGGAAGGCAGTCCATATTTGTGTGACACAGTGTTTATTCAGTGTGATTGAGCTGGTAAGGAAGAGCTCTCATTGCTCCTCGTGTACCTCATGTTTAGGGCAGTTTTTCCGAGCCAATCAACCTGAGAGTTCACGCCTCAAATTTCATAATCCCACTTTTTGCATGTGCAGACACGTCCACTGCCCACGAGAACACCCATCTCAAAGAAATTAATCCATTGATCCTTATCCTCCATGTCAGTCATGGCACAATTTAGAATAAGATTTATGGGATCAGTGCTATGCTTGATGCTCAAAATCAATAACTGAGAAGTGAAAATTACTTCTTCTTTTTTTTTTTTCAAATAAGCCAAAGCAAGTGCCTTTGATCAATAATACATGATGATGGGGATTAAAGATTAAAGGAAATATTTATAAAATAAAAATAGCAAAATATTTGTAAGGAGGTGTGATCTTGAAATAGACAAAGAAAAAGCAGTGTAGACAAGATGTGCAAAAAAATTTGTGATGATTTTGTTGGTTGAACTCAAATTATTACTAGTTCACTTCTTAAGGATGAGAAGTCCCGTCTGAAGTTGAGATCTTTGGCATCGTCGTCATGAGGAAAGTGAACACATATATACAGCACACTGTCATTGATATGCATCGAAAGATACACCTACTTAAACAAGACACTTGCATTTAAACCTGGAAAAATGAGACGACAGAAAAATAAAAGAACACAGACCAATACGATTGTGTATAAAGGAGAAGATAGCAAGCGTTTAAATAAATATCTAACAAGAGTCTAGTATATTGACAATGTACTGTATAGTTGCATGAATAGTCCTAGTTGTAATTATCACATTAATCATTACAATTTTGGTTTAATTTAACAATATGGCTTCATTCAGCAGCTTAAAAAAATAGCATCTGGCACATTCTATTATTTTGCATTTTATTTATCATGAGAAACAACTGCTATCATCCGTACGACGTAACGAAGCTGTGGACACTAAATCAATGTTATGAAATCATATGGGATGTAGGATGTATTATCACACTTTTAAATTGATACTCTGAGTTGTTGAATTTATCAAATAATTCCAATACTTTTATTAATTCAGTGCTTTATCCTGTAAAGAAACCATGCCAGTGGTTTAAAGGAGAAGCTGACCAAGCGTCCATCCACTATGTGTACATCTTAAAATAATATTGTTTATAATTATGTCCATAATAGCCTTTAAATGGATAATACTGCTTATTCTTAAACTATGTAGTAGTAGTAGTAGTAGTAGTGCAATCTATCTATCTATCTATCTATCTATCTATCTATCTATCTATCTATCTATCTATGTATACATAGTTTTTTGTTTATATTCTTTATATTCATTACATCTTTATCCTACTGATTTCACTCTTATTTCTTTTATTTCTGTGCTCTTGTGTTATTTATGATTGTTTTCACGCTGTAATGCATTTCCCATCTGGAATCAGTGACATGATATCCTATCTCATTTGTGTCACATCACTTCCCTTCTTTTAAAGGAATACGCTAGCATTTTTCAAAATGCAATAAGCTCTAGCTATGATATCTTGTTGCATGTGTTTGATTACCACTGACAAGGATATTTTCCTGTGTTAGGAAAAGAGCATAAAGTTGGTTTAAATGAAACGCACTTAAAACAGAAATCTTTGAGTAGTAGTTGTGGCAGTCAATAACCATTAATGCCAAATGTTTTTTTTTTTTTTTTTTTTTCAGTATTTCTGTAGAATATCATGGATCATGAATCATCAAATTTAATGAATTCTTCAGTAAATGTAAATGGTAAAGCAAGCTCTAAATTTGTAGAATTTGTCCTTTTGGGACTAGTGTTGTTCGTGGAAAGAATTTGAGATTATATATAATGTTAAATAGTGTCATATTTCTGCAGATTCCCTGGTGGACTAGTGGCTAGTATGCAACGCTCTTACCACGACAGCCTGCGTTTGATTCCTGGTCAGGGAACCAACCCCAGCCACTGGAGGATTGCACAAGCCAGTGCACTCTCAGTGCTAGTTCCAAGCCCTGGAAAATGGGGAAGGTTGCATCAGGAAGGGCATCCAGCATAATCAAAATATGCACATGGGTGATCTGCTGTGGAAATCCCAAACAGGAGCAGCTGAAAGGGGGGGTGTCATATTTATACACACTGGCCATACAGTCGACAAAACTGACAATAATCACCAGTGGTAGGACCAAATCATTGTTTTGCAAGTCATAAATAAACCTTTAAGTTTTGCCACTCAAGTCCCAAGTTAAAACTAGCTTATCTAAGGGATAATCCATGGCTAGTTGTGCATTACATCAATTTAATGCACGATATGGAGGCAATCAAAAACCGTGAACTGCATTAAAATTGTATAATGCACACCTAGCCATAGATTATCCCAATTATCCCATGGTCACTTGCCAGCATTGACAAGTTAAAGCTGTTATTGATGTTTGAAGTGCAAAATTTGACTGAAAGAATAAAAATAATGGTTAGTGTTCGTAGTGATTTTATATACAGGTCGTCAGAGCTAGAAATTCTGATCGCTGTAAATCATACACAGACATAAAGTATTATTTAAGTACAATTATTTGAATGAATTAATAATAAATAGTTATGAGAGAGAGAAAGAGAGAGAGAGAGAAAGGGAAAGAGAGAGAGAGATTGTGTGTGTGAATTACCTGCGTCTGTGCCGCATCTCAACTAATAATGAAGCTGTAAGGTTAACTATACAGTTGTAACTGTATGTTGCTAAGGTTACAACTGTTAATTTAGAACAGTGATTAAACTGAATGAAACTACCTGTGCATTATACGGTTTGAACGTACACCTTCCAGCCAATCAGAATTGAGTATTTAGACAGACCGTGGTATAAAAGTCCTTAACTTTTGATTCAAGTTTCAAGTCCTAAACAAGGCATAATGTGCTCTTTACCAAATTTAAATCCAAGGTAATAATTTTTATAGCAAAAAATTTACACAAATCATGCAAGCTAGACAAACTTTATAGCTCAATGGAAACATACGGGTATTTTAAAAACGCATAACTATGATTATAAATGCTGAATATTTCAGTTCAGTTTCACATGAGGGGCGATGTAGACTCTTTTCACTAAGGGTACCCATCTATTTCAGTTCAATTTGGCTTTGCTTTGGGATTCGCTTTTACATCTGCTATTATTGAACCACAAGTTCTACATGTTGCAACCCCTTTTGCTGCTAAACAACATTAATCTTTGAACTGGAATCTCTGTAAGCTACTATGGACGGCAGTGGTTCAGGAGGTAGAGCGGGTTGTCCACTCGTCGTAGGGTTGGTGGTTCGATTCCACGTGACTCCACATGCCGAATTGTCCTTGGGAAAGACACTGAACCCCAAGTTGCTCCCGATGGCAAGTTAGCGCCTTACATGGCAGCTCTGCTACCATTGGTGTGTGAGTGTGTGTGTGTGTGTGTGTGAATCGGTGAATGAGACAGTGTAAAGCGCTTTGGATAAAAGTGCTATATAAGTGCACCATTTACTATCTTCTGGAGCATGGATACCAAAAAGCTCCTCTGTCATCAGGAATGTGTGGTCTTTCAAATTTTCCATTCAAGTTGATTGGCTGGTTGAATGGTGAACTTGGAAAGGAAGATTGATACTGATTAGCTGAAAATGACTTGTTTGTTGGGAAAACAAATAGTTGATTCACTGCACACTTTTAAATGGATCATTTTAATCTTCGGTTTTGAAAACGTATCGAGTCTTTCCATTTCCAAGTCCAAGTGAAGCCCTGGGTCATTAATGTCAAAGTCAAAATCGAGATGTGAGTCTTCTTAGATTACGTCAAGTCAAGTTGAAAGTCAGCTAATTTGTGGCTCGAGTCCAAGTCGAGTCCAAGTCATGTGACTCAAGTCCACAACACTAATAATCACTACCACTTTCCCTGTGATAGACTGGCATTCTGTCCAGGGTGTATTCTTACACCCAGTATTGGGATAGGTTCCAGTGCCACCGCAACCCTGATCAAGATGGAGCACTTAATGAAAATGAATGAATGAATGAATGAATGAAATCTGTAAACAGCATTATGAACGCTTTATACAATTATATTCACAAACTTATTTAAAACATTTCTATTGGGAATTGGCGAGAATAACAGTAACGATTAATCCATGGGATGATGCAAAAATGTTTTTACTTTGTTCTTTTCTTATAATGAGAAAAATCCCATTATGGATTTGAGGTTGGACTAAACTTGTAGTGTCTTTTAAATACAAAGGTCTGTAAAACAAACACGTTTCTTTATTAATTATTAAGGAACAACCTAAGCAGACACAAATGAGATAGGATATCATGTCAATGATTCCACAGCATAACAAAACAATTATAAATAACACAAGAGCACAGAAATAAAAGAAATAAGAGTGAAATCGGTAGGATAAAGATATAATATATAAAGAATATTAACAAATAGCTGTGTATAGATAGATAGATAGATAGATAGATAGATAGATAGACTGCACTACTACTACATAGACTAATAATATTATCCCATTGCTGTCAAATATATTGAATGAGTCAGGATGATGTTTACAGGCGTATACAGTACCTTCATTGTGTCTGTATAATCCTGACTCATTCAGTATATTTGACAGCAACAGGATAATATAATTCATGTAATCTTTTCAAACAATCCATGCTGAAACTATCAATAATAGAGAACACAAACCATTACACAACATCTGTCTTATATTTTGCCACCGTTACATAATATCGTTCTTCAAATCAAGGCAGCCGAGCGAGGAAAAACATCGTATATCTCAAAATAATATTGTTATATTGAAAATAACCTAACAGTGCACTCACTTTGTACTCCACTGTGACAAGAACAGAGTTGCAAAGATTGAAGAGTGATATTAAAGAATTTACGTTGACAAATTTTTCCTGTATCGACAAAATATCAGAAGACCAGTTGGCTTGAAATACACTCGTAATGGAAATCTTGACAGCCAGCGGATGCTTAAAAGACAAAAATATCGATGCAAAATCAAAACTACTATCATTCAACTCTAACAGTTAAGGTCTTTGGGTGAAACAGTCATCAGGGAATATCATACCAGAACTAGCAAATTGTTTTTTGAATACTAGGCCGATTCTTTTAGGTGCAAACTAATGAACGTCCACGTTTACGTGCGCTACATTGACCAGAAACGCTATATATAACCTCAAATTCTTTCCACCAACAAGACTAGTTCGAAAAAGGACAAATTATACAGATTCAAAGCTTTCTTTTAGATTTACTGAAGACATTGACTGAAGAATTCATGAAATTTGATGATTCCTGATGCATGATATTCTACAGAAATACTGAAAAAAAAAAAAGTTTGGCATTAATGGTTATTGACTGCCACAACTACTACTCAAAGATTTTTGTTTTAAATGTGTTTCATTTAAAGCAACTTTATGCTCTTTTCTTAACACAGGAAAATATTCTTGTCAGTAGTAATCAAACACATGCAACAGATATCGTAGGTAGAGCTTATTGCAGTTTGAAAGATGCTAGAGTATTCCTTTAAAAGAAGGGAAGTGATGTGACTTGTACCTTTTAGGTTGTGTATGGATCAGGACAGGGAGCACTAAAAGCAGTTAATATGCAGTGTCACTCCCAATGTAGAATGTTTATGAAAATTAAAAGCTCTGATAAAAATTTTATACGCTATTTGAGTACAGCACGCTCTCCAAAGGACTGTTCACATATTCAACACTCAAATCCCCTACTCAAATATTAATACAGAAATATTCACATATAAATCTTTCATTATCTCCATCTTGGTTGTGTTTGCATACATTAAGAGCTTGGACGGTCGCCCATACTGAAATTAGATTTAATCAATGAATAATAATAATAATAATAATAATAATAATAATAATAATAATAATAATAATAATAAATTTATATAGCACAATTCTCACAACCAAGGTCACTTACAATTACAAGAAACATACAAAAACAAAAAATAATGACAAACAAAGAAAAAAAAAGATCAAACACCAAGACAGTCTCCTTCAAAAGCTGCTGTGAGTTAATATTGGTGCTGTAGCTGCTTATAGTTCCACATATGGCCAACACTGGTATGGCACATGGAGCGCACATGGCCGCAGTGCCACCGGGCACCACCATTCTGAACATGCCGTGAATCTACAGAGCTGAAGAAGCATCACACAAAGCAATCATACTGCCAAACAGAGGGCCAAGCAACCCTGAGACTGCTCAGAATGATAGTACCAAACACATTGCTTTCAACAAAAGCAACAGGCATGCCAAAAGTGATCAGAAGCTTCACTCAGTCCATAGCGAGTGGGTGAACATTCATCACACACAGAGAAATCTCCTGCTCAAATCTTGAGTCTGGAGCTCCACCACCACCAGCACCTAACAGACAAAATCGATTAATGGCCAAGTACATTAAAACAATACAACAGAAAACATACAAACAGTGAAAAATGGAAAAAGAAAGAAGGAATAAAAAAAAGAACAGAAAAAAAAACTGAGAGGTGGCAGTTAAAATGTGCACAGCGTACTCATAACCAGAATTTTTTTTTTTTTTATCCCTAATGAGCAAGTTAGAGGTGACTGTGGCAAAGAAAAACTCCCTGAGAAGATATGGGAACCCATCCTCATATGGGTGACACCGGATAGTGCAATTATAAATAATTCCCTTCTACAGCCGTGTACTACATGGTCAAAATGTACGATTGTGTAACCAGGAAATTCATTATGGTTTTCACATTAAGGCTATTTTGTCAAAGTTATCAACTGTTCATTGATGGGGACTTGAATGCAAAACTATTCATAGCAATTGCAGTCGTAAAGCTATTATAGCAACATGAAACAAGTACCAACCATTCTGCAAATCAGAGAACCCTTACTGGACACAGTAGGTGCAATTTCTCTTGTTCCTCCTGTGTGAGGAACGGAGGAGGGCAGAAAGCATGCAATACAACTTGCTTGGCAGCAGACATAGGCACTTTAGGAATATAATCCAGCCTAGGATATTGGAAGGCCTTGGCTAATCCAGGAGCAAAGTCAAGGCAGGAAGGGGCAACAGAAAGAGCTTGTAGATCTCCTACTCACTTGAGAGATGCTAGGGCCAGCAGAAGAGCTACCTTTAGAGTCAGTAGCTTCTCTGAGGCTGACTCTAAGGGCTCAAATTCTGCACCTGACAGACCTTCCAGGACCACAGAAAGGTCCCAGGAAGGTATGCGTGGTCTGCAGATGGGCCTCAGGCACCTGACACCACGCATAAAACTCGAAGTTAGAAGATGTTGCCCCACAAACGCTCCATCAATAGGGGCGTGGCTGACCGAAATGGTGGCCACGTAGACCCTGCTGAGAAATGTCCTCGTAAGAACTCCAGGACTGTAGCTATTCACTGGGTCTAGCTGACGTTCCTCACACGAAGAGACAAAAAGTCGCCACTTGAGCGCATACAATTTCCCCATGGATGGTGCTCTAGCATTCAACATGGTCTCTACAACTTCAGTTGCAAGACCAGAATCTATGAGCTGGTGACCCCCACAGGCCAGACCCACAGTTTCCATAGTTCCGACCGAGGATTATAAATCAGCCCTCGGACTTGAGACAGTAGATCCCTGCAGATGGGAATCTCCCAAGGAGTGCCGTCCAGCAGGATTATTATCTCTGAGAACCATATTTGAGCTAGCCAATGAGGTGCTATAAGCAGCAGATGTAGACAGTCTTGGTGAACTCTCACTAGAACTTGTGGGAGCAGAGTGATCACAGGAAAAACGTACAGATGTGACCTTGGCCACATGTGCACCATGGCATCCAACCCCAGTGGTGTGGGAGGAGTGAGGGTGAACCACAGCAGGCATGTGTTGTCTCTTTGGAGGCGAGCACATCCACTTCTGCTCGGCCAAACCTCCGCCATCTGGACATAAGGATCGTGCCTCCAATCCCTGGACCTCAGCCCCTGTCTCAACAGGATGTCCACTCCCACATTCCAGTTGCCCAGAATGTACATTGCACTCACTGACAAAAACTTTCCCTCTGCCCAGAGAAGAATTAGTTGCACCTGTCTGAACAGGGGGCGGGAACATAATCCTCCTTGGTGGTTGATATGTGAGACAACTAACACATGGTACCTCTCAATTGAGGAAGAAAGAATTTCACAGCCTGCATTTCTAGGTGATTTATGCTTGGCCTCCATAGACCGTGAGCTGGACAGCCGTCAAAGGCCATGCCCCAGTCCATGAGGGAAGTGTCTGCCATTATCATCTTGTGATAAGAAGACACCCCTGGAGTGTGACCCAAGGCTAGAAACCGGGGACACCTCCAAATTCTCAGAGCATGCAAGCATCACTGCGTGACACTGATTACTCCTAGACATTTCGTCCTTGGATCAAACCCCCGACTTTTCAGCCACCACTTAAACGGTCTCCTGTGCAATAGGCCCAACTGTATGACGTTAGCTGCTGCTGCCATAAACCCCAACAGTCTCATGTAGATGCCAAGATACAGCTTTATCTTGCTCAGTGTTTATAGGATTGACCCTATGCATAGTGGGGATATAAAGACCCTCATCATAGTAGAATCCTTATAATGTCTAGAAAAGTTATTCTCTGCACTGGAGAAAGCATACTTTTCTTGAGGTTCAACCTGAGCCCCAAGCTCTTCATGTAGGTGAGAGCAACATTTTGATGTTGAATTGCCAGTTCTCTGGATAGCGCTAGAATTTTTCTATATAAGGAAAATGTATTACAAATAATGTAACTTATGTTTATACCTTTTTTATGTAGCATGAAATGTTACATAAAATATTATTGAGCATCTTTATTTATGGTGGTCCCAATGAGCAGTGTTGAATCCATGCATTAAAATAACATAGAATGTAAATTCAATATAACTGTCTGACAAAAACAATAAAAATATGTTTTTGATCATAATAATAATAATAATAATAATAATAATAATAATAATAATAATAATAATAATAACCTGCTATGTTCTTTTCTTCTTGGCACTAACTCATCAAGTTGTCAACAATCACTAAATTCAAGTTTTGTATTTTATACACAATAAGATTTATTGAGCCTAGTGGGACAAAAGAACAAGAGCATGACGATATGATAGCTTAATGGTGACCTTTTTGACTAATATAATAAAAAACCTCGTGTACTTAAATATGACAGACCATTAGACTAAAGATTCGATTAGGTGAATAAATTAGATTAGATGTATTTGATTATTGAATAAATTAGATCAAATTACTGGCATGACTTGCCTAAATTCAGAGATAACATTCCAGGATGTAGGGTTCTAGGCTGAAGTAAATCTGCGACCAACAACCTACAGAGTGTATCGGGATAATATTAGTGATGTTAAATTGATACATTGGTTATGTTAAATTGGTTAGACATGTTCTCATCGTCCAGGCCAAATTCAGCACTTCCGGTTTCCAGTGGATTTGTTTTAGCACCCTCTATTGGGCCCTTAGAAATTGCTTCTATAATTGTTTTCTTCTCTTTCTCATCCTTCTCGCTCCTACTGTGTGTGTTGTCTATTCTGGGCAGATACAGCTCAGTAAGCTCAGTAATAAAAATGTGTGGGCTGGAGCAGGTCTCAGCGAGAACGAGATAGGATTAGGTGTGCCTGAACATTGCTATGTACATTCAGCCACAGAAGGATTTTTAGCATCAATACACACGCTTAACATTTAACCAGGACACACACTCTCGTCTTCCTCTCTGTCTGACACATACCACATACACACACATGCACGCACGCACGTGCGCGCACACACACACACACACACACACACACACACACACACACACACACACACACACACACACACACACACATTTGTAATTATATCTTTGTGTGGTGTTTCCATGGACTTGTGTGTCACTGTAGCTAATTGCCTAATTGAACCTATACCTACTCCTTATGCCTAAACTTAATCTCAGTAAACAACAACAAAAAAAAGTTTGGATTTTTAAGCAGATATTTGTCCAGAATTATAAAAAAATAAAGAAATTCATTAATTTATTAGTATTATTATTATTGTTGTTGTTATTGTTGTTGTTATTATTATTATTATTATTATTATTATTATTATTGTAACAATAATCATCATTGTCATCAATAATAATCATCATCATCATCATCAATAATAATAATAATAATCAACATCATCATCAATAATAATAATAACAATAATAATCATCATTATCATCATCATCATCATCAAGTACAATTGAAACTGCCATATATTTCTGGGGACATTTGGTCCTTACCAAGATGTAAAAACATGCCCACACATAGGCTGCCCTTCTCTCTCAATGACACTTGACCACTTTTAGCATTCTCAAACACAGTTGTTCAGGAGCAACTGAATCCTTAGTCATACCTCTCTAGATATCAGTTCCCAGTGCTTGAGCATCAGCCAGAGGAAGAGGGTGGTACAGTACAGATCAGAGATAAAAGAGATATGAATGTAATGTGAGGCCAGAGGTTCATGGTTTGGCTCTCAGCCCCTGAGATGATTAAGCACAGAGTGAGATGAGGCTATGGTGATTAGCGGAACTGGCTACAGTGTGGGGGACTTCAGTGGAACACGGGTGGGCTTGGCTGTTATCGACCCACCATGCAGTTTCTGCTTATAAGGAACAGGGACTTAGTACATCCACCCACACACTTTCATACACGCTGACACAGACAGAAGACTCAACTCTGCTGTGGACTTAATGACCAGACTTATTACAGGTGCCTTTATTTTGCTTGCATCATCATTTGTACCACAAATGCAAACAAATAGTAAAGGTTAGAAAATATAGGTGGCATTTCCTGCTCAAACATCTGGAGGGGTTTTTCCCCATTGTTTTAACCTAATGCAGAAGAATTTGTTCAGCAATTTACGTTTTGCTACTGGAATTCTTTTGGGGAAATACGTAGGTTTTCAGATGACTCATACTCACTGTATATGAGAATGTACTATTTAAAGTAATCCATTTGTGTCTTTATTTCTTCCCCAAAAAGCATCGGCAAAAATATATAATCCTTTTTTGTATTATTATGGGGTCATTATTATTTTTTTTTTCCACTATCATGGTTGTTGTTCAGATTTTACTGGACTGCTGCTATGCTACTTTATCTGATTTCTCCAAGGGGAGTTCCTGTCTCACATGTGTCTGACAGTTCACACAGCTAAATGGTGCGTAAAGCTGTTCTGAAAAAAAGAATGTCCACTTTCTTGGGGTTTGCCACCAAGGACAATCTCACGACGAACTCACAACAGAGACCAATACCCGCAGGATTCCTCCATTCCGTCATATTTCTCATGTCAGCTTTAAGGACAAAAAAAGAAAGAAATCATTAAACTGGTTTGTCATCCAGGGGTCAAATAGGGCCATGCCGAGTTTCATTTAAGGGTGTCAAATCAGGACATGACTTTGAATTACTCTGGTCTGCACAACCCTTGACGACCCCCTGCTACAGGCCTGCCATTCAGCTAAAATATTTCTTGTCAATTATTTCCCTCTCCGACTGTGTGCGGTATTATCTTTTATATTAAACTTATTAAACATTTTCATGCCAGATGTGGTTCTCAGAGACTTTTATTCATTTGTGTAGTGCTGTCACATTTGCCCAGGTTAAGGCAAGCTTATAGCTTCTTCACTTTTTAATGAATTTCGAATGTAATTCCATGTACTAATTTTGAACCATTGTGTCTTTACATGTTGGTTTTCCTGTACTAGTTAGCATCTTTGTTGTTATTGGTTACCGCTGTCTCTAACTGCTACCTTTCCAATTTAACACCCTTGATTTCCTGCTGTTTGTGAAGTCTTGCCTCTCTCAACAATGGTGATTCTCACAATGTGGTGTGGTGTGGTGTGATGTTTTTTTATTTAATTTTTTTTTGTACAGGAAATCAAAATCCACCTGTATCAAAGTTATTATATTTGTTATTGAGCTCCTATAGTTATTAACCTGTTGGGTTTAATCCAAATTTCAATAACTCAAAAACAAGTCAGCATATGAATCATTTAAATAATGTCAACTTTAAGCCGTGTCAGCTTTGGATAATATGTTATGCCTTTGGAAGGATCAGGAAGAAAAAATTCTAGGGTTTCACTAAATAACCAGAATTTAAAATAAATAAATAAATAAATAAATAAATATATAAATATATAGTGCAAAGAGCACATGTGTCATCCAAACAAACAGCCACAGTAGCACTGGAAAGTTGAGAACAGCTCTCTATGGTAATTGTAAGTAGTATTGGTCTTGTATATGTGTGTGTGTGTGTGTGTGTGTGTGTGTGTGTGTGTGTGTGTGTGTGTGTGTGTGTATATATATATATATATATATATATATATATATATATATATATATATATATATATATATATATATATATATACACCCAGTCTGTAGTTTGCACACCAGATTGGATACCAGTGAGTAAATTTCTGGCCAAATGTTTGTTTAAATTAGATAGAGGTCCTGTGAAACTATGATCAAGTACACTGGTTCCTTGCTAACAGAGAACCTCCTGTCTCTAGGGGTTCTCCAGGACCAGGGTTGGGACCACAGGCTTTAGAACATCGGCCATGGTCTTTAACGTTTATTGCAGGACTCCGGATTGAAATCTAATTTCTCAAACAGCTCCAGTAACATACATTAGGATCAAGTTATTTAAGCTTGTATTAATTACTCTTTTGTTTCCTGCTTAGATAAATAGCTAATATCATCCTACTGGGACATCTATAGACACATCAAGCAATGGCCTGGCTATTTGACTGCACTCAGGGTTGACAAGGCATGGTTACCATACCCCTGAGCCTAGCCAATCTCTTACTATCCCTGAACTAGCCAATCCCTTACTACTACTGAACGTTAAATAAAAGAAGTCAGCATTAAATAATGCTGGTGCATTGGTGATCTTGGCATCAGATGACTGTTTATGTCTGCATTTCACTTGTTCTCTCTCTCTCCAGTCTGCATGGGTTTCCTCTGGTGTCCTCCCACCTGCCAAAAACATGCCAGTAGGAGGATTGACTAAGATAAATTGCCTCAAGGTGTGAATGTGTGTGTGAATGATGTCAACCGTTAACAAAACAGGCAATAAAAAAAAAAGTCATAGGAGTATTTAGTGACTGGGCCACCCATGTAACCCAGGCCAGAATGGTGATGTGGAGCCTTGTGGGCTCACCAACTGCAAGACATAGAGGGAGTGGGTGGTCAACCGCAAAGGCAGTTGGGCAGCAAACATGGGATAGACAGTCTTAGATGGATTTAACCTTTGGAATAGAAGTATTTATGATGCAGTCAGATTCAGATGCCCTCCCCAGCCCATTGAACCTCTTCTGTTGGGGCATGGCAAAACACCAGCATGTTCCTTTGACTGAAAAGAACATCTCCAGAGCATATCTTGAGCTGTTGCAGAGGCTTTGACATCGAGTCTCTGTACTGGTCCCTCAAACACCTTGGCATCCCATTCCAAATATACCCCAGAAATATTAATTTGCGATATCGCCAAGCAATGGCTCGTACCAATTTATTTGTTTAAAGCCTCGGTTTACATTTTTCCAGCCCAGAAATAGGCTCCACCCCAGCTGAAGAAGACCTATGAAGCACTGACTGAGAGTGTCTGAAAGTCTGTTATTAAATTCCGTCTCTCCACCTCCTCAGAGTGAACAGTCTGTTTGCTGTATTTTAGGATATAAAAAGTGCGCAGAGAAATGAGAAACAGTTCTATGTTTAGTTTTAGATGAAGGTGCGACCTTCATCTTCCCTCCAAGCACATGCTGATTTGCACAGATTTCTCTGTTGCTTTTTTCCCCCCACCTCCCTCATTCCAATTTTGAACTTACTGCAGGGAATGTGTCTTTCCGTGTCTGATCAGACTGGCATCTGGGATCATTTTCAGCTTGTTTCTGCTTTGGTATTTCCAAGATCTCCTGCGAATGGCTTTTGTTCCGCTTCAAATCATAAAAGTTGTCTCATACATAGAAACACACGTAGCTGTGGGGAGAATTGGAGAGAAAGTTATCATTTTGTGTCATATTCATCCGTTGTTGTGTAATCATAATAGGAGATCCCTTTTTGTTCATATCTGAATGAGTTTCATTATTAACCATGTGTTTATCTTCACTATGATGTATAGGAAAAGGAAAGATTATGTCAGGGATGTATCATATGGAAGGGATATGGATGATCAAGGAACAGATCATGCAATTTTTTTTATGTGATCTAGTCTAGGTACCAAAATGAAATATAAAAATGGCAGCATATATAGTGAGCACCTGGGATGCAACACCATCTTTGACCAATCATCTTCACTAAAGAATAATGAGGAAGTGCTTCACTAGACTTCAGTCTAATTATTATACTGATTGCACCTTGCCCACTCTAGACAACTGTTTAGTATTTTAATATTGAACTCTTTTTTTCTATTATAATGTAGTTAACTATGTTATACCTTAGTATAACTTATAGTGCTAATACCTGCTAGATACAAAATAATTTCCGCTTGTTACCTGTGCCTCTTTTAATTCACCATCCATTTATGTGGCATTTCACTGTCTCCAACTCTCTTAAGATTTCCTTTTGCTCGAAGGAGGAGTGTGAGCATGATAAACAAGTTCTCCATCAGGAAAGAAAAAAAAAAAAAAACGAGCTCACGGAGTGGCTTGACGAGCCATTGCTAGGCAACATTGCTTTGCAGCCATCTGTTGTGTGTGCGGCCATTGTTGCTCCCGGGAGCGTGCTTGGGGAATTCCTCTAAAGTAAGATTCACTCTCAGTAAATGGAGAGATTTACGAGTCAGACATGAAAATCTCTAACACTTCTAGAGAAAAACATCTCTCTCTGTGTCTGTCTGTCTCTCTCTCTCTCTCTCTCTCTCTCTCTCTCTCTCTCTCTCTCTCTCTCTCTCTCTCTCTCTCTCTCTCTCTCTCTCTCTCTCTCTGCTGGGAGCATCACAGAGTTTCCAGGATGAGGAAACTGTTTTGGGTTTTTTGTTCCAGAGATCATACATGTTGTGTGGTTTTCTTTGTTGTTGGTGCATGTGCTTTTCTCACATCAGGAGGCTGAAACTATTATGCGTTTAAAAGACATATGACAGATGACCTGGGCATTCGAAATCAATTATTTAACCACTGGACTAAAAAGGTGGAAAAAAAATAATACAATGTAGACAAATGTCCTGTTTTATGCTACTCAGCCCTCTGAGAACTGCTGAGAGGTATACTCGACTGAATATAGCATGGGATCGTCAAAGTTTTTCACTAAAATACATTTTAGTATATGCAGTTCACTCTGATTGAAAAATTAATGTATGCCATATTTTAGAAAAATGGATGCAGTTGTGCTTGCAAGGCAAATCAGAGAGCATAAGATGGGACAGAAGTTGCTTATCTTGAGGACTGAATTTTTTGTGGTTAAAATTATGAATAATCTTAATGTGATGTAATGGCAGCTGAGATGAATGCAATTGTAAATAAATGCTTTAATGGGAGACAGGAGGACTAGAGTGGCGAGCCAGATTTGGTCTCCTGGTTGGTAGAGGGGGTTGGGGGCTGGGGGGGGGGTTATGACCCCTTGTTGGTGGGCACATGCCTTGTAAGTTTGGGCGATCTGCTCAATATGTTGGTGCATGTTATCCCAGACCTGCTTATTCCAGTAAAACCAGTTGTCCACAGCTGGTGAGTTGGTGGGGCTAGTGTTCCAGGAGTTCCTCTGTAGCAAAGGCAGACGGAAGGTTAGGGAGTGGAATTAGGTGCAGGGACTTTCAGAAATGGTCAGTGACTACTAGGATGTTGTTGTTACCTCATGACTCCATTCTTGACTGGAACGGTCTGGGCACAGAAGGAACACTGCCAAATAAGATGGTCTGGAGCTGCTTCTCCAGCCTCCTTGCCCTTTGACGGGTGAGTGGTCAAACATGCGGCAAAACAGCTCCATGAATCACTCATATAAGGACGTGAGCTCGCCTCCTTGCTCCCACTTCAGCACTTTACCAGTGAGCAGGTTCACTGAGATCTTCTGCAGTTCCGGCATCCCCTTGTGACTGGCAAAATAGAAAAAGCATTGCATTACAAAACCTTTAGACTGAAATGCATCACCTGAAAATTTTTCCGGAGTGGGCATCAGTGGGCTGGTTGGAGAAGCTGGTACACGGGGTGACATGGATGCGGCGATGGCTTGTGACTGTAGATTAATCTTTGCATCGAGGTTCGCCAAATGCTGCTCGTGAGCCGTGATGGAGTCCAGCTCTCCCGCTTCATTCACGTTATTGCAGAGGTGTTCTGTCATTTAATGGAGGCTGAGACGGATGCAACTGCAGGTAAATGCTTTAATGGATGACAGTTCAACAAATCCAACATGATAGGCACAATAGTCAACAACAGGCTTAGGTCAGATGATTGACAAACAGGACTTGCCTTACTAGGCAAGGCAGAACATGTAAACCATGGAGCAAAGTCAAGGTCAAACCAGGATATCTGGTTATCAAGGTCAAACCAGGATCTCAAAGGCAGGCACAAACAGCACACTGAGCGTATACTAAACTGTGAGTGAGTGAAAGTCTCTTTTAAAGGGTGCTTGTGAGTGTGAACAGGTATGCTTAATAAAAAGTCCACTGACTGAGAAGGAGGCAGTGTGTGTGAGCTCTGGGAAGTGTAGTCCGAGACGGGGTGCACTGACTGGGTTCACCTGACACTTAAAGTACGATGAGTGCTCAGTCAACTTACGGCATGGGATGTGTTCTTTATGAGAGATCAAATTTACAAAAGCATTTGACAAAAACGTTGAATTTAACAACTCAAGATTATTAAGTGTGGAAGCCGTTACATCCCACACACAGAAATCCGGTGACTACATAATGAATCATGATTAATGTTGTTTTATGATTATTAAATAAATAATAGGGTAATAATGAGGGTGGAAGGCTTTTTTTAAAAAATTTTTTAATTAAACCAAATTTGCAGTTATTAATGTGATAATTACAACTAAGTATATTCATGCAGCAGTGTACTGGTAATATACTAAAGTACTATTAGATTACTCTTGCTTTTTATGTTACATCCTAATAAATTAGACAGCAAATAAAAAATATATATTTTTATTCGTTCAGTATATATTTTCTATCCCCCCAAATTTTGGGGGGCTTAAAGGCAAGTGTTTGTGCTTAAAGGCGGTGGTCTATACACTACTGAAAACCTGAACATGGACACCTCACGAACAAACTGGCAGTCATGGAGGTGTGAACTAGATGGTAATTATAATCATCTGAACGAGCTGCTCAAAAATGAACTTCAGCAGCTACATAGTCAGATTCTGAATAACTTGTAAATATTGACATAACTTTTTAACTTCACTCTCCAACTCTGAATATAGCCTAAGGCCCCTGTACTAATTATATAAGTTCTTTTAATTTCAGGTGAGCTAAATACTGATTACATAGTGGCCAAATTACATCCTGGGAAACAAGCAATATATATATATATATATACATGTTTGGGGTGTCATGGGAGAGCTGGTAACTACAAAGATTTTATTTTGTAGGGCTCAAATATAGCATGTGTGCATGTTATATACAGTAGATAGTTTAGTCCTTGTGGTTCTGAGTGTCCTTGGGTTAAGATAGAATTTAACCACAGGGTTCTGTGAAGGATATCTAATAAAAATTCTACATTATTTCTAAAGCAAACTTTCACTTGAATTTTTAGGTTCTTATACCTTTTGGCATATGAGAAGGATGACTTTCCTTTGAGACTGAGGTGGAAATTAAATTTGTAAGGTGAATGAGGTTATATTGGATTGATTTGATTTCCCACAAGTTCAGTTCCGCTGACAAAAACAAAAGCCATTTCTATAAATATATTCATACTTTAAGAGACACTCTGACATTTTCGACATGGTAATCCGTTTTTGTAAATAATGTTTCGAAGATGCTGATGAGAAGTCAGAAGCCTGTTACCAATAGACTGAGAGCTTTCTCGTTTAGACAGGACTAATCTATTTGTATATGTCCTTTTGATTACGCTGCATTGCTGGTTGATTCCACGGCTTGCTGCATCATTGTGCTATTTCCTATAGACCCAGCAGGGGAAAGAAAGGAAAAGCATGTCTTTGGAATTCTTCTATGGCTGTGATTAGTATTCTGGAAAAGGGTCCCATCTGTCGAAGTGAGGTGACTAGCTAAAGGGGGGGAATTCCCCCAGGGGTGCTGGGATTAACCACTAACACCAGTGACACGGGGAGCCTGTTAATAAGGGAGCACACTTCTCACAAGACCAGTGAAGTGACAGTCTGAACACGCACACACACATGCCCTCCCCACTCTCACGTGCCCACCCAGCCCCCAAGCTCTGTCTCACATCTATATTGGATTTATACATGGGCCTCATCTGCTGCCAGACTCGCACAACAAAGAATAGCATCCAAATATTAACGGGGGAACCCCCCACCATGCCCCCTGATAGTGCCCTATGAGACTATAATATATTGGGTGGGGCCACATACCAGATTGTGTTAGGTTTAAATTGGGGGGTCTCAGGTGCGAACATGGACCTCTGATTTAATTAATCCGGGGGAGGAATTACCCAGTCATTTATAATCAAATGTTCAGGTCCTTAAACATTAAAAAATATCGTTCTTTCTGTGCTATATTTATAGATTACTTTATTGATTCAAACTGCTTATCAGATTTATAGTAGCTTCATTATGCAGAACTTCTAAACATTTCTTTGAAACCCTTGTCTAGGTACTGTAAACAACATGGTCTGTATACCATATATTTGTGCCATGCTGACATCAAACTCAATGTTCCTCATTAGTATATGTGTCATCTGCAACGCATAGGTAATCTGTCACATGTGAGGTTAAATTAGTATAGATTGCTTTCCCTAAAGACTGCATAATTAACATGGATATAGAATGTCCTCCCATATATTGACAGCTAACATAAGGTGTGGTGTAGACATGTAAGAGGTTCTTAATTCGGGATGTTTATATCGGCCTTAAGGTAAAACAAAAAGAAACAATGTTAATAACAGATGAGATGCCACAGGTTTTAGCTAAGACATGAACTGAATCTTTTCTGAGTCACTTCCAGATCAGCTTGTCGGTAAATGACGCATATGACAAGAGTGCTGAATTTCAGCCTAGCGCTTGAACTGAAATGGAATTAACCCTGGTGCTGTTTCCTGATGTCTCATCTGCAGCCTGCTGCATGGCATGCTTAAAAATAGAACTTTGCTGACACAGGTTGTTGCTCATGAACAAGCGATCGATACTTTTGCTGTTGCATTCAACAGGGGCATTTGTCTTAGCAGGGCAAGATGTTTAACCCTGTTTGGCATTGCTTTAACTAGTTGCAGTCTTAGCACTGTGATGCACCATGCACACTTCATCTGACTATATGAGCATTTACAATCAAACCGGTAACTGACATAAACTTAGTGCAGCTGTTTTGACTGGTGCTTGTAAAACCGAGACTGGAATGCACCCTCAGTAACCTCAGAAAATATTTGTTGATAAGTGGGCTATTATTTTCCCCAAACATTTTTTCCAAAGAAAAATGCGCATCACCACTTTTTGTGGTTTTCAGGTTTATATATATATATATGGAAGTGGTATATCAGTTGACATTTAAAAGATCAACTGAAATCTCATAAATCAAGCACACCAGTATGTGCATTGGCTGACAGAAATGTCTGTCGAAACTAGAAATATCTATCACCTGGGTGTGAAAGTAGGCTACTAAAATAGTTCCTAATAAACAGTCAGCTGGGTGGGTTTTTATGTGAGGTATGAGGTATATATTAAATGAATGATTAAAATGATGTAAAATAAATCTTACTGGTCGACTGATGAATTTCATTCATCAAATAAAGTTATTGTGTAATATTAAACCGTAAACTGCTGCAAAGTGATAGTCAGGTTTAACTAATCGAATGTTCTGGCCCTTAAACATGAAAATATCGTTCTTTTTGTGATATTTTTATAGATTACTTCAGTAGCTTCATTATGCATAACGTCTAAACCTTTGTTTGAAACCATTGTCTATGTACTGTAAACAACATGTCTATGTATTGTAAACAACACAACTAACTTCTGCAGTTCTCCAGTTGTGATCCTTGGAGATTTTTTGGCCACTCGAACCGTCCTCTTCACAGTGCGTTGAGACGATATAGACACACGTCCAATTCCAGGTTGATTCATAACATTTCCAGTTGACTGGATCTTCTTAATTATTGCCCTGATGGTGGAAAAGGGCATTTTCAATGCTTGTACTATTTTCTTATATCCACTTCCCATTTTGTGAAGCTCAACAACCTTTTGCCGCACATCACAGCTATATTCCTCGGTCTTACCTATTGTTATGAATGACTAAGGGAATTTGGCCTATGTGTTACCTCATATCTATACCCCTGTGAAACAGGAAGTCATGGTTGAGCAATTTCCTGTCTCTCATCACCCAGGTGTACTAAAAATGTAAAATATCAATGGGAATATACTTCAAATATATTTTTCTCATATGCCAATAATTGTTGTACACCTATATTTAACAAAGATTTTTTTTTTTAGAAACCTATGTTGCGTTTGTAATTGTTTGCTATCCATGAGAGCAGAGTATTTTTGTGATTTTTTTGCAAAGAAAAGATCAAAAGGTTAAACAATAAAGACAATTTTTCAAAGCCTTCTTTGCTCATATTCACCAAGGGTGCCAATATTAGCGGAGGGCACTGTACATGTTTTTCATTGGTCATTGGATGAATTGCATGCCTCTTCTATGATAAAACTCAGACATTCCGAGAGCTGTGTCTGAATGCATGACACCTGAGTTCACAGCAGCTTTCACCCGGATAATTGCATCACCTGGCTCCCCCTGTTCTGGCAACAATGCATGGCGAATGCTTTTTAATGAATGTTTTGCCTCAGGCTGTCCCCCAGACTGCATACTGTACCAGCATACTAAATAGCATGTCAAATATAGACATCTTATTTTAACATAACATTTAGTTTGCTATTTTGGGCTTCATGACACAACCTTAACAATCTCCAGCTCTCAAAATTGTGTCTAAAATAGGCACTACAACGAGGTACTACTGGTATTACACTCCAACAGGTGTGATCAATAACAAAGTGTAAAATGTAGAGTATTTGTTTAAAAGGGTGAAAATACTGTGGAAATACTGGGGTGCTCAATCTTCAGAGCACTCACAGAACTGGTGTCCATGCTATCAGCCACAAAAACGTGTCTTTTCCTAATCCGTTCACATCAAAGTTCTGTAAGACTCGTCAGCTGTTCTTGCTTATACCTTAATTTTGAATTCCATCAGACTTAGTCCTTCCTAGCCCTGTCTCTAAAGTACCTTCGCTTAAAAAACATGCACACACACAGTCCAATGTGTAATTTCTTTTCAGATAAAAAAAGATGAAATGAGAGAATAGCAGCATTTTCCTTCAACGGCGAACCCCTGAATATCAAATCAAGAAAGTACTCAAACAGATCTGCAACGTTTGATCAAACAAGGCCAAGTTCACGAGCCCAACACCTCCGAGAAAAATAGCTTACACGCATTCAAATGAATGTGAATGTTGCATGAGATTGAATCCCAGATATTTCATGGGAGAGAGCTGTTTTGCCACTGGGTATAAGAGCTAATCACTGGCAGTCAGTAAACATCCTTGAGGGATTAAGTGGAAATTAGCGAGAAACTCTTTTGCCGTGATTTACTCTGATACTTAACACACTTTACTGCACAGTGATAGAAGCGATATATGGAAGAAGCTATTGATTATGTAGAGCAAATGAAAAAACGATTTACAGAACATGTAAAGACATGTCTCACCATCAAGTATCTTTGGGGAAGTGCAATTGATGAACCTGTTATTTATTTATTTAGTTATTTATTTAGTCTGTATTTAGACCATGTTACAAATTTCGATGGTCTCTACTTCCCTCATCTAAGCATTGATTGAATGCTATATGTCAATAGAAGGTATGCTATATGTTAATAGAAAATCCTGTGTACTTCATTTATATTTAATTTTAAAGCATTTAGTGAAGTTCATCAGTGTAGAAAAAAAAAAAACCTACTGAGAATCATGTCAGTTAATCATCTGGAGTGATCAGTCGTTCTAGACAATGTAATTAGCACTATAGCGATCAGTGTGCATTGTAAAATCCACCGGATTGCAGTGTCAACCTTGAGGATCAGGGCCCCTGGCCTTACCTCAGTAAAAAGGTACAAGGAAAGACTCATATAAAATGTCTCCTTTGCCTCTCTAGAACGCCATCTCATTTGAAAAAGCATGTTGACGTATGTTTAGCTAATTTGCTAATGTTAGCTGGTTATGTTACCCTGTTTTCTTTGCAAATGCCAAATTAGACTAACATTGATTGCAGTAGTTTACATCATTGGCTAGGCAGCGAATCAAATTCTAGCTAATAGTAAATATTGGTTATTTATAGGATATTTTACTTAATCATGTATATGCCATGCAAACTTACAGATATTAAATGATTAAATGAAGTGTTTCAGGCAAAGCAACATACTTGCTTATAACAGTTCTAGATAAGTAAGACAAGTAGACATTATGTCATCTGAACAGTTGTAAAGGTTTTCTGTTTTAATACTTGAGTACATTTAGAAAGAGCACCATTTTGACTTTCACTTGAATAAATTTTGGCTGTATACTTGAGACGGTATACTTTTATTTAAGTATAATTTCTCTATACTTTTTCCACCCCTGCTAAGTGGGTCCTGGGACCCTGCCAGTTGTTGAAATTTAGTCTGGCATACATACAACAGATAGATTTTTTTTTTCAGCCTATGCATGACTGGCTAGGTCACACTGTATTTATAATTAATGCCATATATACATTTGGCAGATGCTTTTATCCAAGGCAATTTCTATTTATTAATTTGTCTTTCATGCCACCTCAGGCAGTCTCTGACTGATCTCCAGAACCAGCACCATTTTGTATTGCCCATAAACAACTGTAATCATTCACTGCCATGGCAGTTCCTCGTGTTTTCTCACCCTTCTAGACTCAAATAGAAGCCTGGCAGTGCAGTTGCAGATTAGAAAACACTTTTGTCACGCTCTTACAGTATCGTTATACTAATGACCCCATAATCCTCATTGTAGGTGACATGCATAAGAAGAACATCATCCTACTAGTATTTCACACCCCTGCTTACAACAACATAATCCTGTATAAGATTGTGAGATCATAAGCTAGTGTTACAAATTCCCCTTC
This sequence comes from Ictalurus punctatus, assembly GCF_001660625.3. Classification (NCBI taxonomy): domain Eukaryota; kingdom Metazoa; phylum Chordata; class Actinopteri; order Siluriformes; family Ictaluridae; genus Ictalurus; species Ictalurus punctatus. Next base: position 6,570,585 of record NC_030422.2, on the reverse strand, counting down.
TTCAAACAGCTGTGTGTGCTGATTTCATGTGTTTTCTTTTACTTCATGTCATGTGCTTTTGTTTACACCACCATGTGCTAGTCATGTTTCTGCTCCTGTACTGTCATTGGTGTTTCCTGATCTGATTGTGTCCATGTGTTCTGTGTTAATCCTGCAATTAATTTGTCTGAAATTGTGCTCTTAATATAGTAAAATCCAAGCCTTGTATTCCTATGTTCTATGTTCTGTGTTTCATGGTACTGCTCCTCGCCCGTCTTGCTTGTTTTTGATTGTGGATATTCCTTCTCTAATGCTGCCTGCCTGTTCTTTGACCTTTGCTATGGACCATAACCATGATTATTGGATTAGCTCTAATAAATTCCATGAAGAGTTTACACACTTGCGTCCTGCCTCTCTCTCATACGCGTTACAGCAAGGCCAACACGTGCTGCAAAACTAGGTAAGTGTTTTGATTGATTGTAGCCCAAAGTCCCCACATTTTGAATCATCTTCACTGGATTAATGGAGTGTGTACACTGGCCAGCAAAGAGCTACAATAATCGAGCTTAGAGATGACAAGTGCCCAAGATAATTGTTTGTGTCATATTAGTCCAACAGGTACAGTCTCATTTGTTGTCAAAGAGCACAATCGTACAAGATCTGTCAGAGAGAAGAGCATGTACTAATGAGTTTTATCATCATCACAGCAGTGTTAAGATTAGCTGAGAGAGCAGGAAATGTACAGTGAGACAAGGATCCCTTTGGTCACACCAGTCGTCACTTTATTGCTTATCACCAACTTGGATGTCATCCCTCCATGACATTCTGTAGAATCTTCCTGAGACGTAGGACTCGGGCCATCAGATTACAGAGGTTGGAGAAAATCTGCCGGACAATCTGATTTTTAGTTTACCATATCAAAAGCTGCAGATAGTTCGAACAATATAAGACCTGAGCATTTGTCAGCACTTCTTGCAGACCCCAGGGTGTCCACAAGTGTCAACAGGAGAGTTGGGGTAAAGTAACAGCTGTCATTCTGCTTGTAAGTTTATCCTTAAATACATGAAAAGGAATGATTGACATTAAAATATTTATCCTCCTGTTACACATGAGTTTTTAGAACCATTCCAGGAATACATGTCAAGGGGGAAAAAAACCCATATCTAGAGTAGGTGTAAGCCCTATAAAAAGCATGTGATATTTTTGTATGATAAACTGTGAATCAAGACAAGACAGGTGCTCTTCATCTCTTCGTATTATTTATAGCTCGCTGTGTGAACGTGGGCAATCTGTCGAACTTGACTTTTGCCCTAAACCGACTACTGCGATGACAATGTTTGACAAGCAGAGAGGGTCTTTTTTTAGACCACTGACTATAAATGTTTGCTTCTTTCTCTAGCCTTCTTCCACCAATTTCTGCTGCTTGTGACAGTTTGAGTGTATTTGCAGCCATATGGCAACATATATGGCAGGTTTCAGTTGATTTTTCTTTCTTAATCATGAGTGAGGCTGGAAATGTTTTTCTTTGCATTTCCTGGCTCTAGTCAGAGAGTGTCATTCATTATCACAATTTTTCATTCAGGAAATCAGTATGATGTCAGGAAGTGGATGATGCGGGTGATAATAGGAGGAAGCGAAGAAGAGGTGTGCATGTTTTATTTTTACTCACAAAGAAAATAAGCAAATACCTTCTGAGCTGGGTGGGTGGGTAGATAGATAGATAGATAGATAGATAGATAGATAGATAGATAGATAGATAGATAGATAGATAGATAGAGACTCACCTGCCATTTTATTAGGAACAGCATACTCTAAGAATAGCCTCAATTCTTTATTGTATGGCTTCTGCAAGGTGTTGGAAACATTCCTTTGAGATTCTAGTGCATGTTGACATGGACAGATTCGTCAACTGCACATTTATTCTGTACATCTCCCATTCTACCGGCTCCCTAAGGTGCTCCATTGTATTTAGATCTGGTGCCTGGCGAGCCAATTAAAGTTCACCAAATGTATTGTCATGTTCATGGAAGCAGTTTGATATGACATGGCATGGTACATTATCATGCTGGAAGTAGTCATTATAAAATAAAGCGATAAAGGGATGCTATGTGGGCAGCAACAATACTCAGACTGTGCCATTCAGACTACGAGCTACTGGTATTGGTATTAAGGGGTATTGCTGGTATATTATTGGTATTAATGGGACCAGTGTCTGAGAGAAAGCATTCCCTAAATCATTACACCACCACCAGCCTGAACTGTTGATACAAGGCAGGTTTGGTTATGGATTCAGATTCCTGTTCTTGGCTGACAAGCGTGGAACCCAATGTGGTCTATCACTATTGTTGCACATCCACCTCAAGGTTCAATGTGTTGTGCATTCTGAGACGATTTTCTGCTCAACACAGCTGTAAAGACTGGTTATTTAAGTTATCATCTACATCCCATATACAACAAGTCTGACCTCTCGCATCAACAAGGCATTTCAGCCAGCAGAACTGCTACTCGCTGTTTTTCCCCTGCATCATTCAGTGTAAACTCTAGACACTGTTGTAAGTGAAAATCCCAGAAGATCAGGAGTTTCTGATATACTCAGATCACCCCATGTGGCACCAACAACCACGCCATGGTCAGTGTTTAATTAAAGCTCTTCACATGTATTTGCATGATTTATCCATTGTACTGCTGCCACATGTTTGCCTGGTTGTATAAGTGAATGAATGATCATGGGTACAGGTGTTCATAATACATCAGCAGGGATCAGCAAGTGTATTAGCATATAACACATCGATGGGGAAACCTGTATTAACAACTGTCTAGCTTTTTCATTAACATTAACATAATGTAAAAAGGTAAATAGATAATAACAGAATTTGACCGTACAAGTACTGATAAATGTAGGTTCTTTTGCTCTGGGGACTAAGCTTTTATAGTGGGTTGTATTTATGATGTGTACAATATTGTACACTAAATTGTATTAGAATAAAGAATTTACAGTGGATTTATTACTAGCTTATGTTGCCACAATTGGGAGGAAAGCAGGGAGCCATCTGTATTAGATTTATTTTTTTGACATACCAGCATAGCAAGAACGTATTACCAATTATAGGCCGTCAGCTTAATCTATCCCATATGGATGACAGATCAGCACCATGGACAGCTCAGACAGCACCTGAGCCGCTGTGGTTTTAATGCTTCAACTGCCAGAAATGTGCAAACACGGCCTGCTGGCAATGGAAACACACTTCACGAGTGCATAGTAATTCATTATAGCCAAATATATAAATTTCCATGTAATTAATTATCCAGTGACCATAGGTCCTACACCTTCTTCATCCCTAGCCTGCTGTTGTGTCTTAAATGTACGCTTATCACTGACCTGCAGGGTTTTTTTCCCCTGTTCTTTCTTAAAGGAAATAATTTTTCCATAGACATGATCTGTTTCAGTTTTGGAAATACTGGAACCTACATGCTAGCAACATTTCTCAGTTCTCATCATTTATTCCTTAGCTGCCGTGTGCCTCTACATAACACAGTGACAAGTACATGATACAAATGCTACCAAAATGAGATATTGTTGTTTGATGTGCAGTGGTACATTGTGCAGTGGGTAATTATGGTGATATCATGCTGCACTTGGAAAGTAATGTGTTGTTTTGGGGGTGGGGGGTGGGGGGGTTAGCTGTGCCTCTGCAATCACAGTGTTGGTAAGGGGGGTCATGAAGTCTATCATTAATATTTGTGCATTTGTTTATTGTTTATTTTGTATCTTACAAGGTCGGGTGTTCATATTTAAATCCGATCAGTGATTCTGAAATGATGATCTGTTATGTCCATCTGTATTCTCTCCGTTCGGTTTCTTATTATGCAGCAGTATCTGTGGGTTCATTTGTAGTCTCTGTACAGGCACAACAGGAACGGTCTTAATTGGAGCCTTGTTTCCATTCTTGTTGTCTGTCACTGAGACATAACCATGTGAGGACGAAGGAGATATGAATGCAAGTAAAATATAATGGCTATAATGAGGCTGAAAAATGCAGTAATATCGAGTATAGATAAGATTAAATCTGTCAAAGAAATAGTCCAGTCAGACATGGAAATGCAAAAAAGTAAAGAGATGCTAATAGATACGGGTAAAGTCTAATTTGATTTTAGCATAATCAATCATTTTTTTTTAAGCAAGATTAGAACTTTTTTTGGCTGAATATGCTGCTTTTATAGGAATAAATAAAAGAAATATACACTGGAGGGCTCAGTAGGGCCACACTTATTCCTCACCCTTGTAACTACATACTTTTCCGGTTAGCTTCATTGTCGTTACTGAAGAGTTCATAGTTACTGAGTACTACGCTTTAAGAGGAATCATTGTATAAATTAGTCAAGTGTGTAAAAGATTAAAAGGCATTGTATTCGCAAAAAAATTATAGAGGCTAATCCAGTATATGGTTACATTTGGCTAAAAGTACTATAACAAACAGTAGGTTGAGAACCAAATGTAAAGAAAAGAGAAATCCATTCATCTTCAACTGCTTACTCCTTTTCAGGGTCACGGGGGAACCTGAAGCCTATCCCAGGGAGCATCGGGTACAAGGCGGGGTACACCCTGGACAGGGTGCCAATCCATCGCAGGGCATAATCACATACACACTCACACACCACGGACACTTTAGACATGCCAATCAGCCTACCATGCATGCCTTTGGACTGGGGGAGGAAACCGGAGTACCCAGAGGAAACCCCCGCAGCACGGGGAGAACATGCAAACTCCACACACATGGCCTTGGCGGGAATCGAACCTCGGACCCTGGAGGTGTGAGGCGAACGTGCTAACCACTAAGCCGCCGTGTGCAGAAAAGAGAAATCAAATGACAAAATTGAATTATTGCCATTGCGATTGCCTAACTTATCTTTATTACTGATGTGGCTGCAATCATTGGCAGCTAGATGTGAGCTCGGGTATAGCTTTGAAACTTTCTCAGCGTCTATATCTCATCGAATCCAGGGTCTCCATATGGCATGAACAATGCAATGGAACAAATATTGTTATACTTATATATAACGTATAATTACTGGTGAGGCCCAGGTTGCCATTATAAAAAGATCCCACTGGCAGATGGCATATTTAAAAGAGATTTCTTGTTTAAATTTGCTTTTCTTTGGCATTATGCTAGTCTAGAACACAAACAAGTAAATAATCTAGCTAAACTCAGTCGAGAATAGAACATACATGTTATTGACAGTGAGAAATCATTTTTCATGCTATAACTTATATTATGAATTCTAGTTTGTTTCCACATCTTATATAGCGTCTAATATCAGCCAGTGTCAAATACTGGACCAGTTTAGAAATGACTCATTAATATTAAGCCAGACTGAATAGATAAGAAGTACTTGGAACACATAAGATTCATTCACGATTATGAAGCTAATTCCAGACTGAATACACGAAGGAAATAATTACATACATGATGTTTTTTGAACCGGGATAAGCTCCCTGTCCTTTTACCTCTGTTACATGAGCAAGTTCTGAATATTAGCTGAGAAGCAGCTCATGCATTCCATAGATCCAAATGACGAAATTGAATTAGCGCCAATTCAATTGGCTAACTTGTCCTTACTGCTGACGTGTCTGTAACCACAGTCGGCCAGATGTCAGCTCACATACACCCTTGAAGCTTATCGAATATTTCTTTTCATACCCTAGAGCGCTGGATCAAAATACTCAGATCCAATCTCTCAAGGGAATTGTGAGGTTATGAAAGTGATAATGCTGCCAAGTTCTAGTGTTAAGCATGACTTTCTTATTTTCCAGTTGGTGCCCTAGCCTGAAAATGCGCACGCATTCTATAAATACTAGTTCATTCATGGGCGTTTAGATGAAAATACTTTAAGTTGACAGTCGCCGTTCTGTCACAATGTGTTCCTAACCAAGCGATGGGAGAAATTCAGGTTAAGTGCCTCCTTGTTTAGCAAATCAGCAGGCAAAGGTTTGACAGCCCGTCAATGTCTATGCGTGTTATGCTTCATCACTCATTACTCTGTCTCTCTGTCTCTCTGGAGGAAGGCCGTGTGTCAGAGTCAGTGTAGTACTGGGGGCTGGATGGGAGAGCAGCAGGAGAGGAGCTCACAGTCTGGATTGCTGTGTGTCACGCTCCATGCTTGACCAAAGAACAGACCAGCCTTTGGGCCCATTTAACACCATCTAATAAATTCATGTCACTAGAGGGACATTGTATCACCGCTAAGTGGCGTTTGTATTTAACATCACTCTAAACTCCACGTTTAAGAGCAGAATCAGAAGATAGCCGGTTGCATCACCCCACTTAGATTTACCTTTGACATACTGCTCTATGACAGCAAATTACTCCCATTGGGAGATTGCATGCACGCACACACACACAAATGCACGCATGCACATAAGCTAGTCATATTTCACCAGCAAGAGAAGATGAGAAGCTGGAGGTGAGTGAGTGGAGTTCCCTTCACAGAAACCCCTATTTTACGACCTTCCATCAAACATTTGGCACCTTAGGATTGGTGTGTGGGTGGGTTTGGGGGAAGGCAGGGAGGGAGGTACAACATTAAGATGGAGGCTCCCCACATGGCGCCTGACTGGCTGCTGATTTCACAGCTTTAATTGAAGGATGAAAGGTTCAGAATGAGCCAGTCAGCTCCTTCCTCACTAGCGCAAACAAACCACCAAAAAAAAAAAACCCCAACTCAGTGACATTTTTGAAACACTGTGTGAGTGGCACTATACTAAACGATTTCAAGAAACATCTTTCGCAAGTTCTCCAGGAGCAGTCACATCCTTGATCACGCATAGGTGAACGCACATACACTTGCTCCTCTGTGGCCTGTTGCTCAGCAACACTTCCCTGATTAGGTTAGCTGACTATGGGAGTAAGGATCTGGTATCTATGTGGAAAGCCGGATCAGATCACGCTAATGGAGCTGCAGCCACATGTTCATTCCTGTCCCATGGGTGGTGGAGCACTCTCCGAGCCTAGATCTCATAGAGCCCAGACTCTCCATAGGCCATGAGCAATGCAATGGAATAAATATTGCTATATTTACATAGAAAGTATATTTACTGGTGTGACGACCAGGCTGCTATCATGGAAAGATCCTACTAACACATGGCATATTTAAAAGAGATTTGAGACTTCTTGTTTAAATTTGCCTTTCTTTGGCATTATGCTAGTCTTAGGGAAGAAAGCACAAGTTTGCATTTTAACTCTGCATTGAATGAATGCCAACACCTGTGCAAATAGTTGCTGTAGCTCATACTCTGATCTTTCTTATTTGGTTTCCATGCATTACATAGCACTTAATATCACCTGCTGAAATGTAAGAAATTTAAATGTAAGGTTATGATTTTCCTGGACAGATTTCATTCATCCCTGCAATATTTCTATGAGCTCTGGGTTAGCTCCAGATAGAACCAGCATGGAGTTTTCATCATTCGTTTTTACTGTGTACCCTTTGTAACCAAGTACCCATTTGGAAGAGCAAGCATTTGATGGAGCTTTCAAAGCCCAAATCCTCAATTCTCAACAGAAGCAGATGGAGCTTCTGCCACATGGAGACACACTCAGAGTGATTTCCCAGCCCGCTGTGACTACAGTTTCACCAGTCCGAGAGATAGGCTGATAGACTTATTCCAGGGTGAGAGAAGGGAGAGTGAGAGAGAAAGACAATGTGAAAGAGTGGAAGGAATGGAAGTGGAAGAGTGAATATTTCTGGTAAGGTCGTATTCTGATACTGATGTAAGTGCTAGGACTGCAGTAAGGTTATAATAAGGTTAATATGAATTCATTTACTGCTTATGCAGGCTGATGGGCATTAAAGAAGTCTTTCTTAACCTCCAGGACTGACAGCATGTCTTGACATGGCAAGTGAGTCAGGAACACACTGTGACTGGATGCCAGCTTGGAGCACAGAACACATATCAAGTGTAACATGTGCTGCACATGTTCATACTGTGTTGTAGTTTTGTTTGTAGAGCTGTGAGAATTCACTCCACCTCAAAGAAAGAGGCTCTGGTAAATAATACACCAATTCTTGTACAGTCACTGCATAGCCAAAACTGTTATGCTGTATTCATTTCACTTACCTTTTGTGTTTATTTCCATGTTAATCTCTTACAGAAATGGGGTATTGCTTTTCAAATCAAAGCTTCCGATATCTTGTCGAACCCTCGACCCTTTCCTTGTATTGCGTTTTGTTCATTATTTCGTCATTGTAACGCCTGATTACTTTTAATCATCATTACACCCATATGTGCGTGCACAAGAATTAAGCCCCATGATATGTTTTTTATCCGGTTCTCCAAAGACAAGTCCATTCTGCAAACCAAGACATTATTTTACGTTGTCAAGAATTATTTTGTAATAGCCGTTAATACCGTGATTGTCATTCGGTTTATGTTATTTCTCCATTAAGGATAATCCCCAAGAAAGAATGAGTGTTTATGAATGCATGCTTTTCAACTTGTGCATTATACTCTCTCTATCTCTCTCTCTCTCTCTCTCTCTCTCTCTCTCTCTCTCTCTCTCTCTCTCTCTTCTGTTTGAGCCTATCAGTGTGTGTTTGCTTATGAATGAATGAAGGCTGGCATATATGAATGTTGTTAAGTGTGTACATGTCATTGGGTCACTATCAGATACTCTTTGTCTCTTTGTGGGTTGGGCCAATCCCTCTTACTGTCTTGTATATATATATATATATATATATATATATATATATATATATATATATATATATATATATATATATATATAGGCCTACATCACCATGTCACTCATTGCAGTCAATGAAGAATTAGTGGCCTAAGATTCTTCATAAAATGACAACCTACTCTAACAACTGGATAGAAACAGCATGGAACATATTGTATATATACATATCTCATCTAAGACTGTTCTACAGTGTTTGTTTAGAAAGATTAGACATGGATTAGAAAGTGTGTTGTTTACAAAAAAAATTTATTCATACAAATCTTACAACACTTTTTCAACATTTAAAAACGTCACCCCTTAAGGAGTATGGGTTAATATCTCGACTTCACATTTGCTAATATTCACTTCTCACACATAATATTTTCAGATATAGATAAAACTTTCACATTAAGGCTTTTGGCGCTCTTAGAAATGTACACAAGAGGCTGGGCTGTGGGCTGCACTCCATCAGGCTCTTTGCTAGCTGACAAATAACCCTCAAGCGATGCGACAAGAAACAACACAAAATCAAGCTATAGGCTTCATGGCCCTCTACATAAGCTTGGGATATGATGAGTCAGTTTACTGAGAACAATGAAACAGGAACACTTTACTTTGCCACAACAACACATTCATTGAACTTATAACAGCCTAGAGACAGTTAATACTTTTGCCATTTACATCAGTTCAATATTAAATCGGATCACAATGTAAAGCTGGCCATGCTTTCGGATGGAATTAAGATATCGGCCCAGCCAAATTTGGAAAGAAAAAAAAAAGAAAAGATGGTTAGTGAAATGTAAGCTAATAGTCTGCAGCATTATAGGGCCACTAAAAATTGCCATCCATATCAAGTGGCGATTTTTTTTTTTCTCATACGTTGTAGCAAGGCACCAAAGCCAGAAGCCATGCTGTCTGTCACATACCACTGTCAGGTTCATATTATACATGCTCACACTCTTGCAACACATTCACACACATTCACACATAGTGCTTCCATAAAAACATCTACACTCATAGAAATCCTAGGAACTGATGCCAAATTGCAGGGGGGTTGATTTCATGTCTGGATACAATAGGCTAAACATTAAATTCGTGGGGAAATAAGGTGTCAGTGATATTGTATAGAATATACAAACCATTGATTGCGGTTTATAGTCAGAAATAAAATGTCATTTTAATCGTACTGAGCGTTAGAGGATATTCTAGTATTTAAGTGCTGCGTAATACTTATCTCTGACTTAAAACTACAAGGGTTCAAAGGGATGGATTAAGGGATGGCATTATCTGAACATTCGGGCCACATCCCTGGATGCTTTGGTTTCCTGGTCCTCTATCCATGCATCACTTCTCTTACTTCTTCCCACTTTCTTGAAAGAGATGCATAACACAAATGACTTGTGCATATTGATCATGTAGAGGCTAATGAACTATCAGAAGTAATAGCAAGAAGTATTAGCAGTATGCAGTAATACTTATCTGAAGTCCCTAAGGTGTGTAGGCAAGTGTACTACTCTGTCTATACACTGGACCTTAACAAAGGACATTCTTTTTTTTATAACAATTTTTTTTCTCTCCCAAATATGAATTCATTTCCAGTGATTGAGTACACATCTCTACCCCCCCCCCCCCCCAACACATACACAACTTCTACATTAGCATACAACATTAGAAACGAATCTGATTAATACAAAGATAGAAATGACGCAAAACCATGACTAGGGTCACTGCAAACATGCCTAAAACTGGTCAAAGAAAATGACATGCTTTAACACTTTTAAAAGGCTATCACAGCATGCAAATGAAATTTGTTTTTGGGTTTTGTTTTTTTCCAAAAAGGGGGGTGGGGGGTGGGTTTGGGGAGGATAGATATACCACTATTTTCCATTCATTTCCATGAAGAACTCTGCAGTAGGCTGCATGAACATGTTTAATAATCATCAGGAAAGCATGTCTAACTAATACAACAGAAATATCTCAAATAAAATAATAATAAAAAAAAAAATAAAAAAAAAAACAGCCATTGTCAAGAATATGATCTGTAACACAAGAGGGTCTGTATTACAAACGATGCACAGAGGATTGTACATGCATCATGCATGTAGGTGCAAGGAAGATGGGATGGTTATTTTGAGATTTAGAAAGCAAGCCAGTACAAATAATAATAATAATAATAATAATAATAATAATAATAATAATAATAATAATAATAATTGGACAGCACTAATGAGCTAAATTCCAGTGTCATTCATTTTCAATCACAAATCCTAACTCAAAACATAAAGGAAAAAAAAAAAAAGCAAGAAAAACCCCCAAAATGTTGCATTTAGTCAGACAGGTGACTTGCAGATCTACAACACTTACACAAATGTAGTTTTGACTAATGAGGGACTCACTCATGTTGGCCAGCGTGTATCGCTCCCTGACCCTTCCATAGGATCATTACAGCCTGTGCTCCCCCCCCCCCCCCCCCCTTCTTTTCTTATCACAGAGAGTCAGCCTTATGGTCACTTACATCCCAGGGCCAACTTTGCACAAAATAAAAACTCTATTCTTCCTTCTTCTTCTTTTTTTTTGTTTGTTTGTTTGTTTTAAATCTCCATTACAAAAATAAAGTATAACATTCAGAACTTTGATTGTCTTTTTTAAAATCTATTTATTTTTCTGCATATGATGAATTCGAAAAAAGATATCAAGCGCATAACGTTCAAGGTGCACATTTGTCATATATATATATATATATATATATATATATATATATATATATATATCATATTTTTTTTCCTAGTGTTGTTTTTTTTTTTTTTTTTTTAGTTTCGTTTTCAACATATAAAGCTATATACATTCAATCAACTGAACGATTGGTCCACAAAGTAGAACTGTGCGGTCTCAAGTGCTTTTGTACAAAAAAAGGAACAAAAAAAACATGTTCTTACTAAAATATTTTTAATGGCTTGACTTCGTACATAAAATACATGTTTAAAAGAACACAGGCGAGATCCACCGACTGCTCAGTTTTAAGTTAGAATGACTTTTTGACTGTATGATTGAATGGACACAAGGGAGGGCAGTTGCTCTATTCTCTCTCTCTCTCGCGCGCGCGCGCTACAAATAAGCAAAGCGGCGTCCTTTGTTTCTAAACCTCTGTCTGTACCTTCTTCCCAGCACTGCTGCAAGGTATTTTTTTACGGCCATTTGTTTCCGGTAGCGGCTGTAGCTGTCCGTGAAAATGCCGTCCGAGTGGCGCTTCGACAGTGGCTCCGAGTCTTCCTCGTCCTCTTCTTCCTCACTGCGAACACAAGTGCGCGCGTTAGCCTAGAGCTAAAGAAAATGCTAGCATGCTAACAGGTTTCAATGTAGGTGTGGAATAAACAAACAAACAAACAAACAAACAAACAAAACAAATCATCATAATAAAACAAAACAAACATTCAGGAAATTCGATATATATTCACATTTTTTTTTCCACATATAAGATATCACCGGAAGCAGAACTCAGGATCAAGAAAAGCTTTATAAGTGATAGTTTTGTTTTTTTGTTTTGTTTTTGTTTTTTTCAGGCTGTAAGTGAAATGTTGATGTGTTAATGCGCCGTTATATTGGCTGGAATACAGATTCAATAAAAGGCGCTCGGGAATCAACAGTTCAGACCGTCGATAGAATGTTTAACTTTTATTATTATTTTTATTTTTTATGATTTATTTATTTATTTATTTATTTATTTATTTATTTATTTATTTTCCTGTTGTTGTTCATTTTGTCTACTCACAATTTAACCCAACCCAAGTGTCACACCCGAAGCTAGTTCAAGTACAAAGAGACAACAAATATACCGGGGGGAAGAACAGAGGGAATAAAAAAAAAGAAAAAAGAAAGAAAGAAAAAAGGGAAGAGTCGAAGACAGGAACGGAAAAGTCACCGCCATGAGAGAGAGAGAGAGAGAGAGAGAGAGAGAGAGAGAGAGAGAGAGATGAACAGAGGGAAGAGTGTAAATAAAAAAAAAAAAAAATTAAATAAAATAATTAAAAAAAAGAAACCAAGTCGACGGCAGGTAAACGCTTAAAATGAAATGCCCTTACCCTACACGAACTGCCGTCAGAGAATGCAGATATTTTCGGGCTGATAACTGAACCAGGATGTCCCTCAAGGCTCTATCTAACAATCCGTCTGCATGCGTTTCGGCTCTGAGATAAAACGCCAAACACACACACAAGGGTAAGCACAAACAAGAAACACCACACGACAGTGTTCCGTTTAGCATTTCCGATTTTGTTTCACGCCAATCAAACGATGAAGAACCAAACACTACTGTCCTCTTCCTTTAATCAATCGATCTGTCTCCTGATCCTGTACCTGTCTGTCTGTCTTGTCTGTCTATCTGTCTGTCTGTCTGACTGTTGCAATTGTGCATCTACATGCATGATCACCTTAATCACAAAAAACAAAAACAAAAAAAAAAGTAAGGAAAAGAAAAAAGAAAAGAAAAGAAATAACAGTATGAATGCGATCACATATATGCATGTATAATATTTTGTGTGTGTGTGGTTTTGGGGGGTGTGTATTGCTCACCTTCTCTCGGGAGGATAATACAGTGTGTAAGCGTCCTCCGGGAGGGCTGGAGCACTGCGCGCGCTCATCGTGTCCGGCTCATAGGAGAGCTCACTTAACGAGTTTCCCTCGTCCCCAAACACGTCGTTTTCTAGCCTGAAATCCGGATCCAGGAGAAAAGAAGAATTTTTTAACTGCACCAGATGAGAATTTTATCATTCATCATTCATATATATATACATACATATTCATATATATATATATATACATCATATATATATATATATATACCTCTATAATATATGTATATAATTCGATTTGCTTGCAAAATTAGATTAGATTGGATTCGCGCCCATATTTAAAACGAAATAATAAGAACAACATTTAAAAATAGAAAATACGCAATTGAATACAAATGGGCTCTATCCTTAATAAAACCGTGCCTACATGTACACAATCAATGTCTTTGTTAGAATTAAATTGTTGTTTTTTTGTTTGTTTGTTTTTTTGCTTTTTAAAGCATTTTGTCACACTTTCGTTACATATGACATTTCATTTCGCTATGAGCGTTAAAACGAAGTCGCACTCTGATATAGGCTATACACCTATACACACACACACACACACACACACACACACACACACACAGGCTATATACCTATCAAAATGCTACTTCGTTTTAACGCTTATAAATAGCAAAGATAGGCTATAAATAGCAAAATGCGACTTCATTTTAATGATGATTATTAAGATGATTAAGGTGCATTTCGTTCGTTACAGGCATTTAAACACAGTGCGCTAATGTGACTCTTGCTGCTGGGAGCGTGAGCATTGCGCCAGTAGGAAAGTCAGACTGGTGCACATGAACGAGTTCACACTGATATTCCCGAGGCTTACAGTCACAGCAGCTTCCTATTCGTTTACTGCTCGTGCTTGCAGTGTGACGCCACTCGGCCGTCATTACAGACTCATTCTCATTTTCATATAGGCACGTCCCATGCATAGAAATACACCGCCTAAAACCCCTAGAGTAATCACTCCCCGAGAAATGTCTTTGTTTCCTGTAGAAGCAACTTGGATTCAAATGGCAGTCGGTCCGTTGCCCACAATGAGGCAAATCCATACAGAAATGGTTCTCGGGTAATATTATTGCAAAATGCTCCACGTTTCTGAGAATGGTTCACTTTAAATGCTCCAACATAAAACCGTTCATTCTTCTGCCAAATAAGATCTACAGCCTAATCCAAAAATAAATAAATAAATAAACAAATAAATACATAAATCTCCGACATATGAAATTCAGACTGCACACGTTCGTCTTATAACCAACTGCCAAGATTTAAGATTAAACAATGAAAGGAGAAAAGGCAGGATTTGGGCGGTGTGTACGTACCTCATGTTGGGGAAGCCCATTCCGATGGGTGTGCATTGGGCGCTGTAGCGCATTAAGATCCCGTAGATGAGCAGAGCCAAAGTAGCTCTACTAGATTTGGCCATGCTGTAAAGGGAAAAAAGTTAAATCACTTACACGCTTCAACTCAACACTGTAACACGCCTAAAACGTGCTCATTTAGTTGTTGATGTTGTTTTTGTTTTGTTTTTTGCCCAATTTCCAAGCTTTTTCTAATAACGCAATAAACTTCTGTCCTGTCACGTGCTACAGATTCCACACGGCGTTTCTTTAATTCTCTAAAAAAAAAAAAAAATCCGGTCGGGTTTCAAAAGTTTAAGGAGAGCCTTCGCTTGACGCAAACACAGTCCTTTCTCCGTAAGCCGACAAAACTGGTAGTTGTAATAATTTAAAAACAAAACAAAACAGGAAAAAAAAAGAAAAAAAAAACATGAAGCATCCTGGAGTTTGAGTTCCTTCAATGCACGATTTTGTGATTTTGAAACTAAACAGGCAAAAACGGTCACGTACCTACGGCAGGTTGAACAGAGAGCGAGGCTGCGGGACGCGCTTCGGGTGCGGCTGCTGAGCGTGTGTGTGTGTGTGTGTGAGAGAGAGAGAGAGAGAGAGAGGGAGAGAGAGAGAGAGGGGGAGAGAGAAAGAGAGACGAGGTAATCTTTCTCACGGCACCTCTTCTCTGAAACGCCGTTTCCTGATGGGCTCGTCCTGATCAACCGCCTTTGACTTTTATACAATAAGTAGCTGCTAAAAACAAACAAACAACAAAACAAAGAATAGCCTTTTTGCGGACAAAAAAAATACTCGGTGAGATTGGTCGTGCACGGCCTATTCGTTCGTCCACATGTCCTTTTTTTGCTCAACTTTCACCCCCCCTCCAGTTCCCTCCGATTTTTATCCATGAATGGAGACTCTTGCCCTTTTTTCAATAAGTCCCATTAAGTATGCCTCAGACGTCATCAGCCCCTTCCTCCCGGAATATTACTGTGTAATTTCTTCCTCATCGACGGATAAGTTACTCTGACACGCCTCAAACGGAACTTTTCGCTTTAAAACTTCATTTTTAAAAAAAAAGGATGAAACAAATTGCACTTTTTTTTTTCTCCCCGCAATTCTACAGGAAGCTGAGATGAGACTATTCCCGGATGTTACAAGATTGCACGCGCATCCGTCTTTCTCTAGCCTACAGATATATTTTTATTTATTTATTTAGTTTATTATTATTATTATTATTATTATTATTATTATTATTATTATTATTATTATTATTATTAATTGTAGATTATAATAAAACGTAGAACTGACAGCATAAAAAAATAATAATAATTAAAGACAGCGGGGAGCTGTCCACACTTGTGGTGCTGACGGATCGACGCAACACCAAAGCTCATTATTCAGCCTCTTAAAATGTCCTGCAGTGGTTATTTAATGGTTCATTGGATAATTAAGGGTTCTTACCTTTACTTATAGGGAATCAGTCTGTTGTCTGGATTTTACACAGAACCCCAAGGGTTTGTCTAAGTGAAAAGATCCCTTAAATGTGGAATAAATTGCCCCATACCCGCATAGTTTCTCATGAACGCTTATCAATGATTCTTAGGACAAAACCTGGCTATATGTTCACAGAAATAATGTCATTAGTAAGGGAAAGAAATAATTTTGTTTTAACGTAAGTGTAAACAGGACAATTGCAAAGTGTATAGCCCCACAGTGCTGTTTTAACACCAATTAAATGCTTCAATCCATATTGTTGCATACAGCACTCCGAATTTAGCATGTCAAGTGTATATGGTATATTCTCAATAATTCCTGTAACCCAATCCGCTTTACTGCCCTGACAAACGGATCATGCGTTCCGAGAACAATAATCCAATAATTCACGTCGACGTCTCGTTAAACGTGACGTAGTGTGACGTTAAAAGCCATTCATTCCGCCTGCCGTGCGTGGTTTCGCTGGAGCGTGAATTGTAGCGTGCTGCATCATCAGTGTGCATGTATTAGTGTGTGCGTATATAGAGCATATATATATATATATATATATATATATATATATATATATATATATATATATACTGTAGATGGTGTGACTGGTTTAAACGATTCAAGAGCGCCATCGTGCGGTCGCAGGTCGGCTCGCTGTAATTATATTGCCAATGAATGCATGAGAGCACAGTTTCCAAACCTGGTCATGGAGAACCCGCTGTCCTGCACATTTGAGCATTTTTTGCTGCTGCCAAAACCCCTGATTAACAGCTAATTAACAGCCCCTTTCTGAGTTGAAGTGGATGTGTCAGAACAAGGAAAACACTAAAGTGTGTAGGACAGGGGGTACAGGATTAGGCTTGGGAACCTGTGGATTAGTAAAGGATATATTTTCCTCTGAACAACTGGAGCTCTGTCCGCCATTTCATTTCAGCCTACATTATCATTTTGCGACACATAAAAGGTTCAGTTGGGGCGGCTGGGGCTCAGGTGGTAGAGCGGGTTGTTCACTAATCGTAGGGTTAACAGTTCGATTCCCGGCCCACATGACTCCACATGTGTCCTTGGGCGAGACGCTGAACCCCAAGTTGCTCCTTGCAAGTTAGGGCCTTGCATGGCAGCTCTGCTACCATTGGTGTGTGAGTGTGTGTATGAATGGGTGAATGAGACACAGTGTAAAGCGCTTTGGAAGCTCTATGGTTAAAAAAGCGCTATGTAAGTGCAGACCATTTACCATTCATGACATAAAAGCATTGACATAAATGTAAAATAGAGTCACAGCCTATACCCTCTGTTAGCTTGCGTGTTTTGAAGTGTTCCCTAATTTCTATTAATTAAGCAGATCTGCTTCAAGTGCCGCAAATATTTTGTGAAAGGTCTCTGTTCTAGGTTTTATACAGCTTTAAAATGGAAATTGGGTTTATTTATTAATGTCTGTTAAGTCTTTAATTTACTTTAAATACCTGGATTCAGAGAAATGTTGTTTGTTTGTTTGTTTAGTGGGGTTCTTTATTAGCAATAGCCCACTTAATTCTAATAAATATAGACCACATTGCAATCTCGTGCTTTTGAAAATCTTAATCAGGGCCACTTGAATCACTCAGCTCACAGGTTGTCCTCTCCATTTTAATTAAGGGCAGTGTTCTTCAGTTTTGTCCAGGAATGTTGGGGAAGAAGCAAGGGGAGGGGTATGAGAAATGAGTCAGGATGAGTCATGCTCATGGTTTCAGCCCACATATAGGCCTAAGCAATTTGTGCTGCAAATGTGATTGCTGACATTGTGTGTTCTGAGACTAACGTATGTTATGCAGTGTTATATGTTAATCAGGGTTCTTATGTGAAAACTAGGCTGAACTGGTTGAAAGAAGATATATTCATCTGAATTACTCATCTAATTGTAATTTAAGCAATATTACATTACAGCTTATACTGCCAAGAGATGATTATTGAGAACCATTCAAAAACCATTTCAATCGCTGCAGTCCCATTACACACCTGTTCTGTGCTGTTATTGCTAGGTTCTGTGTATTGCAGTGGTTTCTACTTCAGATAAGGTTTCAAGTAAAACCACTTATCCATCCAAAGAAAGCATTTTTGAGTGTCGTGAGCTACAGTAGTGTGAAAGTGCCATCCAGCTGTTGAGCAATTAGTGCCTTTCAGAATGGCATTTTCTAACCAATAATTGCATTACATACACTAGTAGCTTGTTTTTAATCAGCCTGACATTTTTTTCATTTATTGGTTCGACATTTTTTAATTTAACATTTTCCGCAGCGATAATTATGTAAATACCACCGCAATTAATTAGAACTTGAAGAGACTACCATGTGCCAATTTTAGGTAAAGGAACTCATATTTGAGAACATTTCAATAGCACACAAAGGTAGTACACGCTCCAAGTTTCCATCAACCGATTATAAAGCAGTGCAAGATAGTGAGGGAAAAGACAGAACGTCTCAATAAGACACAGGAGTGCTTGTATTCAGGTGTGTTATACAACAGCACATACATGTGCTTTGCATAAGTATCCCTTGAACCTTTCCACATCTTGTTGTGTTACAACCTGTAACTCAACTGGACTTGGTATAACGATCAAACACGTACCTTAAAACAGACCACTCGACAGTTAGAACGTAAATGGCGTCAAACCAAATTGGTAATATTTCAAACAGCATGGAAGGCGAGGCTACTGAACTATAGACAGTCTCTTAGCGATGCTAGAAAAGTCTATCTCTCCACCTTAATAGGAGACAACAAAAACAACTCTAGATTTCTATTCAACACAGTAGCAAAACTAACTAGGAATAAAACCACTACAGAAAGAAGCACTCAAACATTACATAGCAGCAAAATTTCATGGAATTTTTCATTGGTAAGATGAAATATTACCAATTTTACTATAATATTACTAATATTCATATTAATATTCATTACATCTAATATTACTAAAATATTAGATGTGAAATTCAGGCTATTCAATTAAAACCCGACAGTATTATAACTAACCCTATAGACGATAATATAGCAATATCAGATCAATGTTTAGAATGTTTTACTCTTCTTAGATAAACCGAACTAGCTTCATTAATCTCTTCAGTAAATTCATCAACTTTTATACTCGATCCTGTACCTACATGTTTGTTTAAACAGATTTGTCCTGGAGAAATTGAACCGCTTTTAAATATAATCAATTCTTCATTTCCACTTCAATTCCACTTATATTAGCAGATATTAAACCCATGATTAAAAAACCTGACCTTGACCCCTCTCAACTGTCCAGCTATAGACCAATATCAAATCTCCCCTTCATCTCCAAGATCTTAGAAAAGGTTGTAGCACAGCAGTTATGCTCGTACTTGCATAGGAATAACATTCATGAAATGTATCAGTCAGGTTTTAGACCTCATCATAGCACAGAGACGGCGTTAGTTAAAGTAGTAAACGACCTTCTACTGGCCTCTGATCAGGGTTGTGTCTCACTGCTTGTGTTTGATAGATTAGAAAATGTTGTTGGCATTAAGGGACCAGCCCTCTCCTGGCTCAGGTCTTATCTGACCGATCGTTATCAGTTCGTAGATGTAAATGGATATTTCTCCACGCATACCAAGGTTAAATTTGGTGTTCCACAAGGTTCTGTTTTAGGCCCACTGCTTTTTACTTTATATATGCTACCCCTAGGTCAAATTATTCGTAAACATGTAATTAGCTTTCACTGTGATGCTGATGATACATAGCTGTACGTTTCAGCATAGCCAGAGGACAGACAGCAACTTAATAAAATTGAGGATTGTGTAAAGGACATTAGATGTTGGATGTTAACTAACTTCCTTTTACTTAATTCTGATAAGACAGAAGTACTTGTATTAGGACCACGTGTAGCTAGAAGTAATCTTTCTGATCTCATAGTAACGCTGGATGGTCTTTCTGTTTCATCATGTACAGCAGTAAAACACCTTGGTGTGATTATTGACTCCAGCCTATCATTTGATGCTCATGTAGATAATATTACTAGGATAGCCTTCTTTCATCTCAGAAATATTTCGAAGATAAGAAATATAATGTCACTACATGATGCAGAAATATTAGTTTATGCTTTCGTCACCTCTAGATTAGATTACTGTAATGCCATACTGTCTGGATGTTCCAGTAGGAGCGTAAACAAACTCCAGTTAGTCCAGAATGCAGCTGCAAGAGTCCTAACTAGAACCAGAAGACACGACCACATCACACCGATCTTATCCACACTGCATTGGCTCCCAGTGAAATCTCACATTGATTATAAAATACTATTATTAACCTATAAAGCACAAAACGGTCTCGCGCCACAGTGTCTAAGTGACCTTTTGGTTTTCTATGATCTGCCACGCCTACTCAGATCAAAAGATGCAGGCTATTTAATGGTACCTCGAATAGCGAAGGCTACAGCAGGGGGAAGAGCTTTCTCTTATAGAGCCCCACAGTTATGGAACAGTCTTCCAATTAGTGTTCGGGCCTCAGACACAGTCTCAGTGTTTAAGTCTAGGCTTAAAATGTATTTGTTTACTCAAGCCTACCCTGACTAGACTTTCTGTTACGCTAAGCACAGGCCTAATAATCTTTTCTCTCCTCTCTCCTTCTGTCGAGCCACACACGATTTTATGTAGATACTAGAGATCCTGATCCTTTCCGCTCTCCGGACCTGCCTGATCCGTTTCGGATGTCCTACCTTTGAATGGAGCTCTCATCTACTCCAATTCCAGATTGCTGGGACTACGGTTGCTTCTAAGGCCAAACAGACTTCATATAAAACCATAATGAACATTTTCACACTATCTGTTGTTACCCAGATGAGGACGGGTTCCCTTCTGAGTCTGGTTCCTCTCAAGGTTTCTTCCTCTTAAAACATCTTAGGGAGTTTTTCCTTGCCACCATCGCCACTTAGTGGCTTGCTGAGTTGGGATAAATTCGCACTTTTAATATCTGTATACCGTGTTGATAATTCTGTAAAGCTGCTTTGAGACAATGTCTATTGTAAAAAGCGCTATACAAATAAAATTGAATTGAATTGACTTAACTGGGATTGTAAATCATGAATCTACACAAAATCTGCACCTGTAATGTTGAAGTGGAAAGGGGTCCGGGGTGGGTGGGTGGGTTGGGGCTTATCAATGGGCTATTCCAAAATTATTTACAAAGACAAAATAATAATTCACCCTGGTTGCTGTGAAACCCCTACATTTGATTAAAGTGTCACCTGATCTCAGTATGAATACACATGCTTGTGGAATCACCCAAAGTTTGCTTGAGAACATATCTAACCAAACAGCATCAAAACAATGAGTCAAAACAAGTCTGGGACAAAGTTCTGGAAAACTATCATCCAAGGTTTGCTTGTGAAAAAAAATCCCAAACTTTGAATATTCCTTGGAGCAACATTAAATCCATTATTTAAAAAAATAATAATAATAAAATGAAGAAAAAAATGGCATAAGTACGATTCTGCCCGAAGGAGGTTATCCACCAAAAGTCAGATAGTAACAGGTTGTAACATTACGAAATGACGATAAGTTCTGGAGGGGTGAATACTAATTCAAGCCACTGTATGAAAGTTAGGCCTACAATGTTATGAACTGATGAAAGCTAGCTTACAGAGTGATACACAAATCTAAATTTTGTTTTTGAAAGTTTTCTTCTCCACAATTACAGTATGATAGCAATATCATAGTGTTACTGTGATTAATAGACATTTGTCCAGCAGGTTGTGCTAAAGGTAAATTACAAATTACAGCATGTTTAACACTGCTGTAGGTGGGGCAACAGGATACTTACTGGGCACTGCTTATATACTGATGCTCTGCTGTTGTCAGCTATCGTTTAATTAAGAACCATATTAAAAGAATATAACAATCTAGGGTGTACCAACGTGATGAAAGTGATTAATTAATCCACTTCGATAATGATAAAAACATGTAAAAAAAAAAAAAATGCAATATACTCTAAAAGACGTGTCTTAAGTATAAAAGTACATAAACCACACAAATCAGTATTCCTGAGTTAATTTCAGCATTAACCCTAGACTTTTGTGCCCAATGGGGATTCAAAACACCACAGACAAAACAAACAAACATAATTACAGTGTATATATGGTCTATAACTCCCTTACAAACATTACTGATGGCATATCCGATTAATAATTGAAATTGACCTCTGCTACGTCACTTTTAACAATGACATTATAACCCACAATATAAAGAATTAAATACATATAAGCAATGAAACCCAGTAAATAGCATCCCTGACTGATATATATTTATATATACTGATTGATATATATATAATGTTGACTGCAGAGCTTAATGGCAGCATTTTAAATATTAAAATAAATGAATCTTTGTCCCTTCCTCAGCTGTTTTGCATTGTGTAACCATTATATTACTGGCACAACAAATACAACTGAATAGTACTATAGGTGTGTTAGTGACACAAAGGATTAAATTCCAGAGAACCTCTTCTGGGCCATCAATGATCAACAGTTTAGATAGGATTCTGCCTCACTAGTAAGTCTCTTTGGACAAAAAGCATTAGAATTAATGTAAACGTTTCATAATGTAATTGCCATCGAGTTCCTTGTTTAAGGGTCCTAAGGATAATGTGATCCATTTTCATTTCCATGTCACTGTGAACAAAACTGTAGTGCACCCAAGGCCTTTGATTATGCCTGTCACAGTTAAACAATTGTGGCTGATGATACGTTTTCATACGAATGATTGAGATTTATAATATTATTGTAATTCTTTTTTTTCTGTATACACTATGCTACTTGTATATTATACGCATAACAGCACTGGAATAATGCACATACACAGCTTTTATCAGCACGGAATAAATGAATAAATGAAAATTCTGCTTATAGAAATAGATAGATAGATAGATAGATAGATAGATAGATAGATAGATAGATAGATAGATAGATCGATCGATCGATCGATAGATCGATAGATAGTTAGATTGATCAAATTTATTTGTCATACAAAATCCAACTTAGCATCTACCAGAAGTGCAAATAGTAGCATCTTGCAAATTAACAAAGTGTGGGCTGAATATATAAATGTATATACTGTAGGCTAAGTAAATAAATAACAAGGCTATGTGCAGTAGCTATATATATATATATATATATATATATATATATATATATATATATATATATAATATGTAATATGGAGAACAGTGTGAATGGTAAATACACTATGATGTAATAGAAAACTTCTAATAGGTATAATAAAAAAAAAGTATATTATATATAAGTATAGTCATAAATATATGGAAGAGATATGTACATTGTATATACAACAGTACCATATCCATGGATTATATACAATGAAAATACAGATAATATATATATATATATATATATATATATATATATATATATATATATATATATATATATATATATATATATATATATGTATGAAAATGTGTATATGTATGAAATATTCCTATATGTATGAAATTCCCAGAAGATCAGCAGTTTTTGAAATACTCAAACCAGCTCGTCTTGTACCAACATCCATGCCACAATCAAAGTCACATAGATCACACACTGTAAAAAAAAAATAAAGAAAAGTTGACTTAATTAAAAATTTCAAGGCAATTTGCTGCACAGCTTTTTTGCGTTTACTCAGTTTAACTTCACTTAACTCAATTTTTCTTTTTTAGTGCACTTTTTCTTAACTCTGATGTTTGATGAGCATTAACTTTTGACTTTTGCATTGCGCTACTGCCACATGATTGGCTGATGCAGATAACTGCATCACAAAAGTCTTATGAATGGCTAATAGTGTGGAAATATGGTATTCAAAATATGCAAGTTCATATTCCATTATTGGAATAAACTATTTCTTTTAATTAACACTTTTAATTCTGATGGCTAAGGGCCACTGCCACCCTAGCATGACCACCCCTCTGGCCACCCCAGTAAGAAATTATTATTATTATTATTATTATTATTATTATTATTATTATTATTATTTTCAGTGCGGTTACCAATGTCATATGATGTGGAACTGGATGACTTCCGGCTGTGATAGGTCCGTTCGAATTTTAATGAAATACCCACTACACCCTCTCTGTTCATTTCATCATTGTCCAACATCAGGGATTGATAGCGAGTGTAATGTCATGCAGGAACAAGCAAGTTTAGCTATCTAACACAAAAGCAAACTATTACCTAGCCTTACTGATTACAACAAACAAACAAATACTGGTCAAACCTTAAATGTAAATAATATTAATTATTTGGAGGCATACCATTTGATTTCTTCAGTGTATTATTAGCTACCATTAGATAATGATATTGAATTCATAACTCTAGTGGGCTTCATAAGATGTATCCTATGATGTTTTTTGTACCTTGCTAGATGCTAAAAAATTCTGATATCTTTAACCTTTCCTTAAGCCTGTCAGACAAACTCTTATGCATAAAGGGCACCACCATCATTCAAGTTCCCAAGAAACCTTCTGTCTCCTGTTAGAATGATTACTAATGATTATTATGAAATACTTTAACCAGCTACATAAATCCCATATCTGTTAATTCCTACCTGCCACCATGGACTCTCCCCAAACAGATGCCATTGCTCTGATGATGTACACTGTTCTCAAACATCTGGAGAAAAGGACACACGCGAGAATGTCATTTACTGATGACAGCCTGGCATTTAACACAATCGACCGAACCAGTAATTACAACTCCCCCAAGGTATGTGTGCTAAGCCCCCTCCTGTAATTTCTGTTTAAGAATGAGTGCTTCAACATATGCAGCTCCTACATCATTTCTCCGTGCACTGATGATACAACCATCCTGGGTCTAATCACAAATGGATAGGAGCCTGTATAGAGGGGAGCAGAGCAATGTCACTGTGTGATATAATAGCAAACTCTTTTTCAATGTCAGCATCAAGCGAAGGAGCTGATAGTTGACTACAGGAAGTTTTGGGGGACAACATACCCCTATATACGTCCAGAGAGCTATAGTGGAAGGTGTCAGCAGCTCTGTGCTTCTTATCTTAATGATCTTATCTAGTCCCTCCAAACCAACATAACAGTAAGGTCCGCCGAGCACCTCACCAACTTCTACTACTGTACTACATAGATGATCCTGACTGTTTGGCTCACTATATGGAATGGCAGCGTGGATGGATTAACATATGGGCTAGGCAGGACTTAAGCCCTGGAGCTCAAGCATATTAGCATCCCATTGGTTGGCTGGGTAGGGAAATGTTTATTCAGTGTATATCTTTAAATAGAGCAGCAATGAGCTAATCTACACACTTTCAGTAACAGCAAGGAAGAGGAGTAAATATAACATGAAATGAAATATTATCAGAAAAAAACTTTAATAATAGCAAGCAGAATTTGAGCCAGTTGGCGAATGGCAGGGCTCCAATGTGCAGCCTTGAACTCCACAGCTCTGCCCATTAAGTCAGTTATGTCTCTTATCTAATTGGTCATGTCATGTTATCCCAGTAATGAAGAGTGACAGATGAACACAGTACACAGAAATTAGGCATACTGACAGGGGCCCTTGGAGTCATCTTATCCCCAGGACCCTATGTGGTATTCATCCAGGCCTGGTGATGAAAGAACCGATTTCATCACAGGCAACAATCTTCCAGCTTTATTAGTCTCAATTATCAGCCATAGTGGCTGAGGAAGGTTTACAAAATCACATCAGATGTCGGCCTTCTGGCAGACAACCAGGCTAATGAACGGTTGTTACATACACGCTATCAGAGCTATTAAATAGCCTCCATACTTTTCTCACCACCAGGTTGTGAATGAGTCACTTTACATGTCCAGTGCACATCTGTTGTAACTGTCACTTTATTGTCACATCATCACATTAGTACACTGCAGTTACTTGGTCCTTCTTTCACTATGACAGTAACTAAAAATACTCACCCTTTGTTCCTCCACAACTCCTGCCTTCTTGTGCACACTTATTTTACTTTATACACATAGTTTATATATTTTTAATATCTTTAATGGAATTCTTTTGGGGTCTTTATAAGCTAGATTGATGTGAGTTGCAGGACAACCACAGCCTGGACATTCCATAAAGCCCAGCTTTATGTAAGAATGGCGAGGAGAAAGCAATCAATGAAAAAGGTCATACAAACCCCCATCATTTACAGACTCAAAAAACATGCGAAAAACTCGACTGTAATCTGATGAAGCCTGGAACTGAACTTTTTGGACTTGCCACAAAGCACTACAGTTGGTGAAATCCCAACACTCCTCATCACCCTAGCAACACCATCCCCATGGTGAAGCATGATGTCGGTAGTATCATGTTGTGAGGATGCTTCTCATCAGCGGAAACTGTGAAAATATTGACTTGAATTAAAAAAAAAAAAGCTAAAATGCCCAATTATTGTGTTATTTCATAACTCAAGGGATCGAATACTTATGCAATGCGATGTATATCATGAGTCAGTTTATTTAATTCCCACATTTCTCACTAAATTATATATTGAGTGTGAGAACAGCAAACAAAACTATATGAACAATTGTTTCAATATAGACTTTTACTACTTTCGGTAACATTTTCATTTGTGAACTAAAATGGGTATTCATCATCTGCAAAGACCCAGTACTTGCATGTTGTCCATGCCATTCAGTGTCATTCTAATATATGCTGCTAGGGTCGTTTTAAGGTCAATAAACAACAGCATGAAAATATTCACATGATTCATTCATTTGAAAAGTGTGTGTACAGGGGGAAAGAGGAATAAACCCAGGAACTTCATTACATACAACCCACAGGCAGGGGGCGGCAAAAGCCTCATTTAAACCTTCCCCAAGAAGTTGTCTGTGTTATAAAACCTCTCAGTTTAATGAAGGGGAAAACTGCGATATTTGCACTTCCCACAGATTTGCTGACAAATCATATCTGCTTTCCACTCTCTCCACATTCAAACTGATATTCTCCCCGGAAGAGATTCCCGAGGCGGCCATATTGTGGGATGTATTGGGATGTATTGGCCGGGTCCCAAATTCCTCCGTCTGGGACATGAAGTGCGCTAGAGTGCGTCCAGAAGGCGTTATTTCACACGCGACGTAGTGCACTTATGCAGGGGGCAGGGAGCCGTTTGGCCTACAGCCATTGGTGCAAGTTGTATCAAGCGCACAAGAAAAGAAGGAGAGGAAAAAGGAGCACTGTGGGAAGCACTCACAATTCCTCAGGCTGCCTTTTTGTCATGAATTCTCTACCGGTTCCGGTTTAAAGTCTATTTTTTTTTCCCTCCTCTTTCTCTTTACCACTGTTTGGTCTCCATTTCTCTTCGCCTGTTAGTGACGCGACCTGATTTCTGTAACGGATTTCACCAGCAGTAACAACCAGTTTGGGTGGTTTCGCGTGGTGTCGTGTGAAGCATGGAAAAAACACCGCAGCAGACTGGGATTGTCATTTTGTAGCGAACAGTTGCACTTTCCAGCGTTTGCCGAGTGCGTGGACGGCGGAAGACGTATGAAAATAAAAGAAGGCAGGTTTGTGTGAAGGTAAGGACATTTGGAAACGGGCTGCGAAAGTCTGTTTGATGTTTCGGAAACACTGTTGTTGGTGTTAATTTGTCACTTCACACTGAATTAGTGGTTATTTTTGTTACATTGTGCGTCGAGAGAACTTGGGGGAGAAAATGGTTGGGCACGCGCGTTTGTTTGTTTGTTAAGCGTAGAGAGATGTGTGTAATGAAACGTGGCTCTCTCTCTGTGAAAGTTCATGACTGGGTTCTTAATTTCCGTGCAAACACCAGGCCTGGTGAAGCAGAGGCCTCGTGATAACGCCACTGTTATTGTTTTATTGTTTCTCCCAGCTCGAAAAGTAATTCAGGCCTGAGTCCATTTCCCAAACCAGGGCTTTCCTCAAGATTCCCCTCAGGATCCAGCGTGTAACAGACTTTTACAAACTGTAGGACTGAAAGCAGGCGCTTGAAGGTGTTGGACTAGTGAGTGGTCGGATTTGTAGCTGAACACTGCCAGAGATTTCATACATTATACATTACACACACACCCTATATAGCGTTTTCAGTGTCATTCTACACACACACACAACCTATATAGCGTTTTCAGTGTCATTCTACACACACACACAACCTATATAGCGTTTTCAGTGTCATTATACACACGCACACACACACACCCTATATAGCGTTTTCAGTGTCATTCTACACACACACACAACCTATATAGCGTTTTCAGTGTCATTCTACACACACACACACACACACACACACACACAACCTATATAGCGTTTTTAGTGTCATTCTACACACACACACACACACACAACCTATATAGCGTTTTCAGTGTCATTCTACACACACACACACACACACACACACAACCTATATAGCGTTTTCAGTGTCATTCTACACACACACACACACACACAACCTATATAGCGTTTTCAGTGTCATTCTACACACACACACACACAACCTATATAGCGTTTTTAGTGTCATTCTACACACACACACACCCTATATAGCGTTTTCAGTGTCATTCTACACACACACACACACACACACAACCTATATAGCGTTTTCAGTGTCATTCTACACACACACACAACCTATATAGCGTTTTTAGTGTCATTCTACACACACACACACAACCTATATAGCGTTTTTAGTGTCATTCTACACACACACACACACCCTATATAGCGTTTTCAGTGTCATTCTACACACACACACACACACACAACCTATATAGCGTTTTCAGTGTCATTCTACACACACACACACACACACACACACACACACAACCTATATAGCATTTTCAGTGTCATTCTACACACACACACACACACACACACACAACCTATATAGCGTTTTCAGTGTCATTCTACACACACACACACACAACCTATATAGCGTTTTCAGTGTCATTCTACACACACACACACACACACAACCTATATAGCGTTTTTAGTGTCATTCTACACACACACAACCTATATAGCGTTTTTAGTGTCATTCTACACACACACACACACACAACCTATATAGCGTTTTTAGTGTCATTCTACACACACACACACACACACACACACACACACACAACCTATATAGCGTTTTCAGTGTCATTCTACACACACACACACACACACACACACACACAACCTATATAGCGTTTTCAGTGTCATTCTACACACACACACACACACAACCTATATAGCGTTTTCAGTGTCATTCTACACACACACACACACACACAACCTATATAGCGTTTTCAGTGTCATTCTACACACACACACACACACACACAACCTATATAGCGTTTTCAGTGTCATTCTACACACACACACACACACACACACACACACACACAACCTATATAGCGTTTTCAGTGTCATTCTACACACACACACACACACACACACACAACCTATATAGCGTTTTCAGTGTCATTCTACACACACACACACACACACACAACCTATATAGCGTTTTCAGTGTCATTCTACACACACACACACACACACACACACACACACACACACAACCTATATAGCGTTTTCAGTGTCATTCTACACACACACTCACACACACACACACAACCTATATAGCGTTTTCAGTGTCATTCTACACACACACACCCTATATAGCGTTTTCAGTGTCATTCTACACACACACACCCTATATAGCGTTTTCAGTGTCATTCTACACACACACACACACCCTATATAGCGTTTTCAGTGTCATTCCACACACACACACACACACACAACCTATATAGCGTTTTCAGTGTCATTCTACACACACACACAACCTATATAGCGTTTTCAGTGTCATTCTACACACACACACACACACACACACACACACACACACACACACCCTATATAGCGTTTTCAGTGTCATTCTACACACACACACACACACACACACACACACACACACACACAACCTATATAGCGTTTTCAGTGTCATTCTTCACACACAACCTATATAGCATTTTCACTCTCATTCTACACACACTCATACACAACCTATATAGCGTTTTCAGTGTCATTCCACACACACACACACACACACGACTTGTATAGCGTTTTTACTGTCATTCCACACACACAACCTATATAGCGTTTTCACTCTCATTCTACACACTCACACACACACCCACACAACCTATATAGTGTTTTCAGTCATTCTACACACCCACACAACCTATATAGTGTTTTCACTGTCATTCTACACACACAGACACACACACACACACACAACCTATATAGTGTTTTCAGTCATTCTACACACACACACAACCTATGTAGCGTTTTCACACTGACTACGTTTACATGGACAGCAATAATGTAATTATTGACCTTACTCTGATTAAGATAATAATGTAATTAAGGTGTTTTACGAGTCGCTTTTAGAATACTCCAGTCATGTACCCGTTTTACATGTTTTAGAACATAATTAGATTAACAGCCCGCATCATTACGTCGCCACGCCGGCCGACGTCCCTCCAGAATTTCACGTATCAACATACAGTTCGTCTTCGTTATGGTACCGTATACAGTTTTGGGTGTATTTATTTATTTTATTTTTTACGAACGCTTCAAGTGCAGTTAATTATTTGTCATGCTGTACGTGCTAATAGACGACTGCTTGAAGCGGTGGGTGTGTCCCAAATCGTGTAGCTACCGTCTATATAGTAGCCGAGATGCATGTATTTTTCCCCACTACAGGCCTATAGTAGGAAAGTATGCTATTTGGGACACAGCCGAACTCTCTTGTTCGCCTGTAAAAGGTAAAACTGCCGTTTGTGATCGTGTCCTGTCGCAAAATGCGGTGAAAACTCCCACACGACGTTAATAATGTGATTAAGGTGTTTACATGTCAAAAACAGGAGTACTCCACCTGTCTTAATGAGATTATTGCTTACTTCGATTATGACCTTAATCAGATTAAGGTAAGTAAAAATTGCTGTTTACATGGTAGTTATTTAGAGTATGATCTTAATCGGATTAAGAGTGGATTATTGTTGTCCATGTAAACGCAGTTTGTCATTCTATACACACACACACACAACCTATAGTGTTTTCACTGTCATTCCACACACACACACACACACACACACACACACACACAGCCTATATAGCATTTTCACTGTCATTCCACACACACACACACACACACACACACACACACACACACCCTATAGTCTTTTCATTGTCATTCTATACACATACACACAACCTATATAGCGTTTTCACTGACAATTCGCAAACACACACTATAGTGTTTTCATTGTCATTCTCTACACACACACACACACACACACAACCTATATAGCGTTTTCACTGACAATTCGCAAACACACACTATAGTGTTTTCATTGTCATTCTCTACACACACACACACACAACCTATATAGCATTTTCACTGTCATTCTACACACACAACCTATATAGCGTTTTCACCGTCATTCTACGCGCACACACACACAACCTATATAGCGTATTCTCTGTTATTCTACACACACACACACACACACCCTATCCAGAAGAGTAATATTTTGGCTCACAGCACTGTTATACACTTTACCTGGCTGCTTCCACAATAACTTCTGTGTCCATGTTTGGTATTATATAATCTGCTGAGTCCTCAGTCACAGCATGTTATGTTTACATTTATACCATTTTTAAATGATATTGTTACTCTTTGCCACCTATCTTCTGCACTACGTGTTATCAGACACTTCCACACTAAAACAGCGCTACACCGTCTCTTACTCTGCCTATTGGCCTGGTTTCGTAGTACTGTACTGTCCTGTGTTGTGTAGATCTTATTTAGTCGTCTCGTGGTTAGTGTGTGTTTTTATGTAGCACCATGGTCCTGGAGTAGGGATGGGCAATATTGACTTATATTGAACTATATTGTGATATTTTTTGGTATTTATTGTGATAACGATATCAGTGACTATATTATAGTTCCGTTCCCCACATTTTTTTTTTCTTTTTTCCACTTACTAGATAAGTAAAATCCCGTAAGATATATCTTGTTTTCTGGAAGAAAAGAAAATCTAAATCGAGTTTTTGCTTAAAACAAGCAAAACTATGTCAGTGGGGTAAGAAAAAAAATTCTCTCATTCAAATGGAGAACACGATTATTTGTCTTGTTTTACGTTCGTTTGCTGTACATCTGATTTTCTGTAACCAAGCCAGTTACCAGATCGTAGAGATACTGTGGCTTCTCGTCCGCGTTCCGCCGCACTTGCTTTCGCTCTGCACGGGTCGCGAACCGTCGCATGCAGGAATACTTCATCAACTAGGCTTTATCGTTAATTGTCGCGTGAAGACGAATTCTTACTGTGGGGATAATTTCTACCGGTATATCGCAAACGATAAGATCTCGCCCGTCCCTATCGTGGAGGAACGTTGTTTCGTTTCGCGGTCTTACTCTACCAGCTGTATATGGTTGAAATAACAATAAAGCCACTTGAACAGCAGCAGGTTTCTTTGTGTCTGATGCTAGACAAGTAACTAACTATCCTCCAACTCTCTCAATGGAGCAAAACTCTGCCAATTCCAGTGCCTTGCACTTTCCATTCGGGCTCAGAAACAAGGTCGCTTATTTGGAGGAGAGGGGAAAAAAAAGAAAAAAGACACAGCGAGTGCTCCAGTTAAGCGAGATCTTTGGTAAACAGACGTGAAAGTGTAACTTTAAGTCACGTGAGTTCCGAGCAACGGACCGGTGAAGAACAAACACAAACAGCCATTTCGCTTTCCGTGTTCTCGGGCTTCCTAGTGCAATTCTTATTCTGGAACCGTAATGTCCTTGAAACTTCTCGCATTGCTAACAGTGCATGAGCGCTCTCTCAAACTTCTAACGTTGGAGATGTTAAGGAGTAGAGGATCAGCAATGGCCGAGTCCCTAACGTTTGCTTTCAAAAAGGCGGCTGTCCCGTGTTCTTCGGCAGTTTATTATCTCCGGAAAAGGCCGAAATCTTTCCAGGAATAGAACGGTACCGAACATGATTGTTTAACAAAGGACAACAAATGAATCCGCTACAGCAGAAAAACGATTACAGGACTTAGGATTGAATCAACACCGACGTGAACTTGAAGTTGTACTCATTGTTTCTTTGTCAAGTGTCAAGCCAGATTCAACTTTTTTTTTTGGGTCTAAGCATCGTGTGAGAGACGTTTCCATAACGGCGTACCCCGTGCACGGAAACTCAGAGGTGATCAGATTGTTAGAACGTCGAGACTTCAGAATGCATGTGTCCGGACTCCTCAGGCACATCTGTTTATATAGAGATGTTATGCAACAAAGTGCCCGGACTTTCCCTCTTTCCTTTACATTTTTATTTTTTATTTTTTTTTTAATTTCAACTTTCTCTCATCTTCCATCTCATTTTCCTGTTTCTCCCCCCTCACCCCATCGCTCTAGCTTTTGACAGGCACAGCAGGTGGCTTTTGTGGTATGAATGGATTCGGAAGGAAGTATTTCCACCCCCCCCCAGCCCCAGCCTCCCCACATTCTTGGCTCTGATTGGCAGTAGCGGCAGGATGCCATGGCGATTCTGCAGAGCTGTGAGAATGGCAGCTTAATTTACAGAGTTACACACGCTGCCTTGCCTTCGCGGCCTGCCTTTGTATTTACAAACACGGCATTCTCGAAGCGGCTCCTTCATCGAAACTGATATTCGGATTCAGTGCAAATGTTATTTGTAGCGGGGAGAGTACTGTGAAAGGAAGGATTCAGTTTGTAATGTAGCTTTTGTGTTTTCCAGCTGCTGAGTACGACTGTAATACCAGAGTAACAGATGATATAAATAGGAGAAAACGTCTTCTCTAAACTCACTTCTCGGATTAAAACCTGTCCACGGAGCGCATGTGGCTGGCAGCAGAATTAAAGGGATTAAGCGTGTGGTTTAGGTTATTACATAATAACATGATGATGTTGGACTTGCTTGCGTTGGCTAGCTGCTGAGTTGAATATCTGCTCTAATACAGTTATACTATGGATTAATTTTTTTTTTTTTCAGAACAAATGATATGGAATAAAAGCAGCACACGCAACATGCACACTATTGCTGCATTCGACTTGCCTCAGAATTGGGAGCTCAAAGTTACGCCATTCACGACCACCGTGTGTGGTCTACGAAGGGGGAAACCCATCTACTCCATGTTGGTCTTTTGTTAGCAACAATCAAGCCAATAACTGTGGTTTTCTGTATATTTTCCTCTGCAGAACAGCGAACTGTATTAGTCGGTATGTTCGTGTCAAGCGATTGATCGATGCATAGTAAGTACCCGTATACGCGTGGCTCATTATGTCACTCGCTGAGGTCAGGGATGAGGAGACCATCCCAAGTAGGAATTAAGGGGGCGATACGAGCTACAAGTTATGACCTTTAGTTCAAATGCAGGATATTTTAATAAAAATGTTCTTACCACAGGATTTAGCAGAGTTTTTGTTTTTTTTTTGTGTGTGTGTGTTTGACACGGCCAAAAATGCTCGATTTTGCCGTATCTTCAAAGCTCAAAATTTGCAATGCGATTTGCGGAGGTTTATTGTTATTTTTGTGGAAAACTACTTGAGTTGCCGAATTTGCAACCGTGCGAAATTGTTTTGCGCGGTCTTTTGCAGTGATGTTTGTTTGGTAAATGAGACCTTTTAGCTGTACTCTTGTTCGACACATGTAAATCAAAGAAGGGTTTAGCTGAATGTGCGTTGTGGTGACGACAAATCGTGGCCCAAATCTGCAGTAATTTAGAAAAATTGCAAGCTCCTCCGAATATTGCTAGCTAGTATTGGCTATGTAGGGGAATGCCTGAAAGGGGAATGCCTGAAAACAGCCAAATTGCTATTGTGTGTAAATCTCTTTATATTCACTCATTAGCAAGATTTGTTTATTAATTGATTTATTTTTTTTGCCCCCAGATTTTGACCTGATTTATCAGCGCTTGACGTCACTTGAACTTTCTTTCAACTTTGCTGCCCATGAAGGGGGAAAAAAACCATGCAGGCGGAAGCGCTTTTTTAAAACCCTGCGTCCCGTAGGATTGCGTTTAAAACGTGCCCTGCAGTTGGAAAAAGGAAGAAAAAAAAGCAAGGCTAAGTGGGAAAGCAGACTAAATCATTATCTGATTCCATGTTCTTGTCTATACTTGTGCACACTCTTGCTGGGTGAACTGCCTGTGGCTTTTGAAAGGTTAATCTTTTGTTGGTTTTTCATATTGCTGGCACAGGGTAAGGTCTTTCTTGTGGTATCCTTTGTATGTATGTATGTGTGTGTGTGTGTGTATACTCGCATACATGGTTTGCTTTAAGCGTTGTCTCAACTTTGTGCCGTAACAGAGATCCCAACCTTTAAGGTTTTCCCAAAAGGGAGCTTGTTGTGTATAACAGCACATTTGCATGTTCTCAGTCTAAGGAAACGAAGTTAGTACAGGCTCTCTCGAATGTATTGGCATGACGAGGCCAATTCTTTTGTGTTGACCGACAGACATTTGGGTTTGGGATCAAAAAATAAAGGAGATGATAGTGGGACGGATGGCGGTATATATTTTAGGCCAAAAACCCAAGTGCCGAAATTTCGGTGCGTCCCAACACTTATTTGGCTACAGATCCATTGCTTGCATCAATTATGTGCATCAAGCTGACGACCCACTGACATCACCAAACTTGAGCATTCTTCTTTCGTGGAGCTTCTTTCAGTTGTTTGTTTCAGGGGGGCTTCTCCCTTCAGTCTCCTCTCCAGGAGGTGAAATGCATGCTCAATTGGGTTAAGGTCTGGTGATTGACGTGGCCAGTGTAAAGCCTTCAATTTTTTTCCACCAACCATAAAGATTAGTGAGCACATTTCAGAAGCAGCCATGCAAGCCCATGCCATGGCACTACCTCCACCATGTTCCACAGATGCGTCATATGTTTTGGATCATGAGCAGATCCTTTCTTTCTCCACACTTTGGCCTTTTCCATCACTTTAGTAGAGGTTCATCTTGGTTCCAGAACTGTTGTAGCTCATCTCTGTATTTCTTTGCGAATTCCAATCTGGCTTTCTGACTATTACTGCTGGTGAGTAGTTTGCGTCTCGTGGTACGGGCTTCTGCTCTTAGTCTTCTTCAAACGGTGGATTCTGATGCCTTTACCCCTTGCTATTCCAAGACCTTTGGAAGTGACTGTATGTTCGCCATCCTGTGTTGCTTTTAATTGTCTTACCTTTTGTATGCTACTGAGTGACAAAGTGGCAGGTTCCTTCGGTTGAATTACGATAGTCAGCTGATTGAAGTTGTTTAGCAACTCTTGATATCTGGTTTTTGACTAACGGGAGGTGTCCGTGCCTGTCTGTGTTTTTTCTGTTTTAATCTTTCATACATCAGGTGAGAGCGAGTCATCTGGCACGTTTGCTCGACCTCTTTGGTTTAATACTGCTTCTTGGGGGAAACCATTCACATGGTGAAATTGTCATGAAGCACTTTTTGGCTGCAACGATCACAAAAAAAACTCAACACAAAAAAAAAAGTGTTTCTATAAAGCAATCACATCAGACACATGAAATTCCTTGTCAGAAAAGACAATTCGCTGTAGAGGAAAGGACATGGGATGTGAAAGACTACTGAAAGGTACTACTTACTGTAGCTTTGAGGCAACTTTATCTACGTGAACTTTGGCATTTTGAGCTGATGGGCACCATATAATCAGGGTTCTTTTTTTCTTGATAGCAATGTTGGCACCGCTGATGTACGTTTTAGCTTGTTATATCATACTTTTTGCCCTAGTACCTGTACAACAATACCTGTATTAACGGTAACGCTATATTTAAAAAAAAAAAAAAAAAAAAAAAAAAAAAAAAAAAAATATGGTCAGATTGTCCCAGTATGGCCATGTCAGCATATTTTTCTCCCACTACATTGACTTGGTCTGTAGCACCAGCTTAATAATCACGTCCTGCCACACCTCAAGTGCACTCGTGGGTAGTTACCTATGTCGAGCTGAGTCACACACACAAAAAAAAACGAGTTGTTTGAACAATACAACTGGACATGTTGCAAGAACCATACTTGTTTTTATTATCTCTGGGTTTTATTATCTCTGATTACGTGTCATGGATATTGCTCTACTGCTTCCCACTGTGACTCGGTATGAAGAGCTCTGCAATGAGTAACTAATATCCTCTCACGCTGACTTCAGGAAGTGCAGTATAGCTTTCCTCGATTGCCTCGTTCGGTTTTATTTCTTGTCGTCTCGCTCTCGTCAGCCTTACTTTTAATTGTAAGTTCATGTACGATTATTGAAGCTTTCGACAGTAAACTGACTCGCCCATGTTGCTTTTAATGACCTACCGAGGAATGAGTGAAAGTTTCCGAGGCCGTTTTGCTGGTTGTATTTACTGGTGATATTGTTTTGGCTGTAGGTTATTCACTGTGGTGGGAAACTGTCAGCGCAGCAGTAGAGTTATTCGTTTATTGAGTAGATTTAGCTTTTAGAGGAGGTATTTGGCGTTATAATTAAACAAGTTGCTTGACAAAATGAGTACTTCATCGCAGAGATGCGCTTAGTCAACCTGGCGATCCTGTAATAGTAACTCTCAGTAGTGCAGAATCATACGCCAGGTCAGATGCACACCGTACAGCCAAGGACCCGAAATTAAATTTCTGTTATGATGATCTTGTGTATTGACTCAGGGATGACGACAAATCTTTTCTTGATTACTTGGCAGGTAAGATCTCGGTAATCAACCTCAGACACACAGAGCTCTGAGGACAACTTGTACTGTTCGGCCCTCTGTCAGCAGATTGCTTGCGGTTGTTCGCCACACCAGACGACCCCCATCTCCCTGCTTCTCACAGAACTCTGCTGAAAACGTTTCTCTTCAAATCATTACTCGTCTCTTTCTGCTCCGTAACATGTATGGTTGCTTGATTGTTTCTTTGCGTTACATGCTTCGTAACGTGAGAGAGAAAGGAGCTCACTCGCTCCACAGATCTGCATTAGCAACACATTGACTGAACAGACAGCGCTCTTTTTCAACAAGGCCTTGTGTTTTAGCTAGCACGCTAGAGTTAGCCAGCTAATCAGGTCTGTGCTGTTGTGTTCACAGAGCGAGTGCAGTCGTAAGATGTATTCACAAGCACAGCGCCGCAGGATCACAATAAAGCACGAGACTGTTTGTTCGTAGACTATTTAGGTAACATTGCGGTGCTTGGTAAAAGATAAGTTCTTTTTAAAGGTGAGAGTTTTGTTTTTTCACTCTGTGCTCAGGAATTTATTATAAAGTTGTTGTAATACTCACAATGCTTCTGTAATACTCAAGGGACAGCACTAGATATAACGGTGGGCCATTTCTCAAATATTATAATACTATAGTACATCAGTCCACCTATAGTCCTGTTCGGATTGGATTAGTTTATCAAGGGGGTGTCGGTAATAAGTGTTTTACACCACTTCTCCTCAGCGATGAAACTCTCGCATCTGGCCTGGTATGTTTTCTACGAACCTGATCTCTGCGTCACACGGTCATATGATCACGCTACGTTCACAGCATGGCGTCCAAGTGGTCAGAGAGGCACCGGGGTAGACGGTCCCTCCTCCAGGGTTCTGCGATCACAGAAATGAACGCGAAGTCTAGCAAACTCCGTAATATTCAGAGGAGCTTGCAGTTTTTCCTCAGATTTGGGCCAAGACACGTCACGTGACCTCATCACAATACGCATTCAGGCAAAGCGCTCTTCGATTCACGCACGTCGAACTCGAGTACAGCTAAAACGTCTCGTTTCCCAGCGAACATCACTGCAAAAGACCACGTAAACAATTTCGTACAATTTCATATCCCCCCCGACACACACACACACACATGCACACATCTACCAGAGAAAAAACTCAGTCCACACCAGCACATTCAAACATGGGGCTCTGTTTTGCAACTCTTACTATTTTACTTGGCTTGGCAAGTGAAACACAAACTCCACAGTAATGACACACTTGCACTTTCTATTTGCTGTAAATATTTATCTTAATTCAGAAATCCGCCAAAGGTGATGTACTCGTTACACCTACACGAGGTATCGGGATAAACCCATATGAAGTGTTTGCCCATTGCGGCTCTGTCTCGTGTCGTATACTTAAGTAGCTAATTCAAACTGAGTTGTGTTTACGGTTAGCCCAACCTCAAGCTTGTTCTGTTAACACCTTTGTTCCTATATATGAAGAGAGAGAGAGAGTGCGAGCATAGAAGTGTAGCTGTAACATAAACTAATGAGAAGGAGTACCCAGATGAAGCTGGAAGAACGTTCTCATTTCCGACGAATACTTGAGTGTTACTTAACCAAGGTATTGTAAAGAATCTAATCAAATGTTGTATCAATAGTCCACACGTGAACGATCACAGTACAGCTATAGCCTGTTCGTGGAGCTACAAGTATTCTCCATTAAGCTTGGACATAATGGTTTGTTAAACACAACAGTTCCTGACTATTTTTCGTCACCAGCTGGCATTTATTGCCTTTTTATTCCCGACTCCATTACATGTCGTCAAGCGCTTTAACGTAGTCACACACTTTGAAGCAGTATAATGTGACCAATACGTCAATTTGATTCAAATTGATTTCTTGTCAATTACACGTGGCGAGTCTTTGGAGGCTGGTTCAGACTTCTGAGGCGTGCGGGAGTTACTCGAATGCTCGGCATGTAGCTTACTCTACTCTCTAGTTTGAGCTCAAAATAGCAAGAGTTTGCTGATAAATTCGAGGTTTCGCTCTAGGCTGAAGACGATCTGTAGCGATGGCCGTCGTGTTGGACGGTTTAAACGTCTGTTCGGGAAACATGATGTCTACAGTCTTCTTAATCTCTCTCTTAATGTGTTTCCTTTTCACCGATGTTGTAGTGCTGTGTAAACTTTAGTAGCCCATGTCGTGTGGTTTCGGAGCAGTGTTCCACCCGTGGAGTGAGCAGGGGCCTCGAGTGAGGAAACCACCGCGTGTTTATCAGGGCTGATCCGCTGTACAAGAATTCAGTCAAGTGTATCTGCTGCTGTTCAACCCCAAATTTTATCTACACAGACCTTTTTTTCCAGCGTTTCCAGACCGTCCATTTTTATGAGCTGAGCAAATATTTTTACATTATTGCATCATTGAAACCAGCTTACTTTCTGTCAGTAATTGGGATTGATTGCAGCATTCTTCGAGGCTTCATATCCTCACCCAAGGGCTTGTCGTGTGCAGTCATACATCACCAGATTAATTTGCCTAATCACAGACAACAACGGTCTGGAAGAACCAAATGGTACCTTGAAAAAATTCCTGGGATTAATGGTTCTGGGTGATTTTGATGGAAACGCAGCTTTAGGTAGAGGTTAATCTTGATTCCAGAACTTTTGTGGCTCATCTCTGCGTTTCTTTTTGCGAATTCCAATCTGGCTTTCCTAATCTTACTGTTAATGATTTCCAGTGGTTTGAATATTGTGGTATGGCTTCTATATTTCTGCTTTCGAAGACTTCTTCGAGCTTGGACTGTGAGATCTTCATAGCTCTCACAATGTTTGTCATCAACTTCTGGTGTTTTTTTGGACCGACCTGTTCGACGTCTGGTTTTCGGTACACCGGTAGTTTCTTTTTCAGGCCATTCCAATTTGTTGCTTTGGCCTCTGCCAGTTCATTGGCTCAGATTGATTTTCCCTCTTTTCTCTGCTTCAAAATGGCTTGCTTTTCTCCCATAGACAGCTCTCTAGTCTTTGTGTTGGTTTCTCCTTTATAACAACAAATGCAGTCTTCACAGGTGAAACCCAGGGCTCTAACCAAGACTAGACATTCAGAGCTATTAACTGTTTAAACAACCAATCCAACGTAGTGCGTACTTTTAGTACATAATATAAGTATTAGAATCGGAATGCAGGAGTGGTTTTCTATGTAGCCGTTCTCTTTCATCTTACAGTAAAGTCAGGAGTACTGACAATGTTGAATATTTTATGAGATTACGCTATCTTTTGGTAAAGTTGTCATCGTATCCTTGGTTAAAGAGTTTTCATGCCGTTTCTTCAGTTTAAATACAATCCAGAAAGTGCACGTTTCTGTCGTCTCCTGAAACCAAAGCCGAGTTTAAACGAGCTTAAACGCCGAACAATCAAATATAGACTACATGATTTTTATCAGTTGAATTAAATTAGTAGATTTCAAACCTTTTCGTATCTAGAAAAACAAGCCACCTATAAATGTTGTCAACTGGGAAAGTTCAGGACTGAAAAGTTCCAACAAATAGCTTGAAATGTATTGTATAAATTTGAACGAGTCTAATCTAGGAATAGGTCATGAAACTGTACTAAGGAGGTGTGTGGTAGGTTGTCTTTTTTTTGTTTGTTTGTGTTTGAAATCGCTTACTGTGACACTTTGCTTCATTATATTCAGTACCTACTACTCAGCGGTTGATTCAATACA
This sequence comes from Ictalurus punctatus, assembly GCF_001660625.3. Taxonomy (NCBI): domain Eukaryota; kingdom Metazoa; phylum Chordata; class Actinopteri; order Siluriformes; family Ictaluridae; genus Ictalurus; species Ictalurus punctatus. The sequence goes on along the minus strand of NC_030422.2, from coordinate 6,529,013 downwards.
TACCGAGGTCCAAGTCAAGTCTCAAGTTTCTGAGGTGGAGTCCAAGCCAAGTCTCAAGTCTTTGTTCAAGGGCTGCAACTAATGGTTATTTTGATAATTGATTGATTGGATAATAATTTTTTTCGGTTAATCGATTAGTTTGATTAAAAGGCCCATTTCTCTCCCCCCCCCCCCCCCCCCCCCCCCCCCCCTGTATGGTGTTTTTTTTTTTAATTTTTTTTTTTTGGGAAAAAAAGACAAAGTTTTCACATTCTGCCCAGTGTTGTCCTTCAAATATTGTACAAAATCCACGGTAAATCACAGACCCAACTTATCCATAATGCCATTCGTTATCGATTATTTTAATTATCGCTTAGTTGTTGCAGCCCTACTTTGTTCTATTTTTAGCAACAGTTCTTTCAGCTAGTTATTGTAATTAACAGCGTATGAGGCTAAATCAATTTTGAAATATGAACCGATTTCTCCTACTGAATGTCTTGTTCATTTATTCAAAATTGTCTGATAAAGCACACAAGGTTTTACTTGAATCATTAATTGCATTTTTGTACACACTCAAAAAACTATTACTTTCAACGTATTAATAACTATTCAAACTATCATTTTTATTGGAAATTCAGCATGAAGCAATCTTACAGCATAACTGCCGTCCCTTCAAAGTGCCCTTCGGAGGGTGATTTATACCATCTGGAACATAGAGACTGTCACCACGAGAAAAAACTCTGCTATTTGAGTTGCCGTAGTTCTTCCAGTGAGCGCCGGCGGTAGTCCAGATCGCAGACCCGAGTTTCCATACGTGTGTAGCACGAAGACAATCCGGACACGCTACATCCACCATGTCGGCATTGTCCTTTCACCTACAACTTAAAAAAAAAAAAGCCGACATTCTGCCTTACGCCATTTTTTTATTCTGTCAGCTCTCCCGCGCCAGTCCCATTGCCTTATGGGATAGCACAGCATCCGCCTGTTCCCTACTGCAGAATCTCGGCAGAAGTAGTAGGTCATCCTATACTCAGAATTTGGACATACTACTTGCGTACTGCTTTGGACCTACTGTATGGTAGGGTAATAGGGATATTCAGACAGAGCCATTAGCTCTAACCATAATCATACCCACCTGGCTGTCTAATCATTAGAAGCCTTAAGAAGTTCTTGATCAACTAAAACCGAGATGAAACCTACAGGGACCTAGAGCTCAAGGAAAAGGGTTGGTGACTATTACTTTAAGCCATAGGTGTAACTTAGACTATGGACATGTCCTCACCAATTTTGAAAGTGCAGTCTGGTAAAAAGTAAGTAAATAAATAAATGAGATAATGGCTCACAACAGAAACCGATCCAAATACTTTCTAAAAACACCAGTTTAATCTTTTGACAGTGTTCCTCAGGGATTGTCGGTAATATAATGTCTTCCCTGTGATTAAACTCTCGCATCTGGACGTCTATAAACGAATATGGCACGAGCACGTTTCTGTGAGGTTTCTTTTCCAGCGTTTCATGGTTTTGTTGCACGTTTTTCCCCCTTATGAAGACAATACAGCTGACGTAAACCAACGAATCCAACATCCACGATTTGGAATGTAAGAATTTAATTCGTTGCCAGAATTGCGTTTCAGGAACTGTGCAGCACCAGTTTTTTTTTGCTTTTCGAGACAGTATTGTAATCTAAAGTAACCCTGTCTGACTCCTGAAATCCTTTGCTTCTCACTGTTGAAGAGTCGCTTAAACTGTTTGCATCAGTGGACAGAGTGTCCTGTAAGGGATTAGCCTGTCAGACTAGGAGGATTAAACACGAACAGGGTGGTATAGGGTCAGGAGATATGAGGCAAGGAACCTAACACGGACATATAGGACAGTTCATTGAATTAGTACACTCCAGTCTACACCCAGTTTGCTATTTGTTTAATCACCAAGTGGCTCTTCAAGCTTGTAGTGGACCCCACCCATGTTCAACGTTTCTGTTTGAATCTCTATAAAAGCTGCTTGTTTTTTGGACTCTCCTGGTTGTTTAGTCCATGTCGGTTTTTTATTTTATTTTATTTTATTTTATTTTTTTTTTGAAAGGTGAAAGGTGTGATATTAGCACGGCTGGGCAGTTAAGGCCAAAACTGATTGAGGCCTATAAGCCATAGTGTCTCGTACCCACTGGGACATTTGGTGGAGGATCAGTGGTTATCTTGGGGTACAATAATTGATATGCATTTCCTGAGTGTTTTAAATAGGCATCATTTTTTTCTGAACCCTGAAAGAAAAGTCTAGTCTTATCAGGGCAGATTATTTATTTATTTATTTATTTATTTTAATTTTGACACTAAAATGCAACTATAACATGAATAAAGAAATTCATAGAGGAAGCATCTTGAAGCTTCATTACAAACAAAGACTTCTCCGCTAAGTATTAAATACATTTCAGTTAGCGTGTTCGATACTTTTTTCCCCCCGTGTCATTCCACTTTATTACACAGAACTTCATTTACGGACTTTAATGTTGTGAATTCTTTATATTTCCGGATTACTTTATTTAATACTAACGTCTGGCGAAAATTTCATGTGAATATCCTCAATGGAAATATATTTACTGGGAAAAAAAAAAAATTGACACGTTCAATACTTATTTCCTCCACTGTGTGTGTGTGCGTGTGTGTGTTTTTTACTTTTTCTCGTAAAATTGATGAAAGAAATACTGAGAGTGCATTCATGAGTGTTTTCGCTGGTGTTTACTTCACAGACTGATCAAAAAGCACTTTTTCTTTCCTCCTTTTATTTGGAAGTGACATTGAACATGAAAACAAGTACAAAAAACAAAGTCAATATTAAATACAAAGTCACTGTATTCAACTTGAGGTTTCAGGAATCCGAACGACAGACGTACCTCCCTTGTTCCCCCTCAGTTTTTATTTCGGTTGCAGGGAGTTTCACGCTCTGTGTCACGCTCCTCCATGCTTATTTCTGTTGCAGCACACCGCTAGTTGACGATACTGATGACGATATATAGGAAAATATCTGTCTAAGGGTGATTATCCTCCTACCCTATGCATAGCCATATCGCACAGTCCTATTTGCACACCAGAACAGTGCTGCTCTCTGCATCAAAATATTGCCAGGTGTAGCATTTTTATTCATTGTATTCTAACTGATGTCATGTGAGTATAGTTAATTCTAGTGATTAATATCAGTGATTTCTCTATTCAAACACGTTCGCCTCAAGCAAGTAACCACACATATACACAATTAAGGAACACCTTTACCTGGATTGAATTTGCTGAATCTTTAGCAGAAGGAATTATTCCTGCAGTCTGGTCAGGACAGTTTACAGGACGAAGAACCTGCTCCACCATATCAAACTGAAGGCAGTGAAAGTCATGTCATTAGCCAACACCATCTTAAATAGTTATTTCTTCTGCTGTTGCCTCCGCTTGTGTTACCCCCGACTGTTTATATTTATTTCATTCTCTGCCATGTCTCTTGCTCTAACTTGTTCAGACACTTTGAAAGCTATCGCTTTTGTCCGTTTCTGCGCTAGAACCTTACGCCCGGTTTTATGCTTTTGTCGGACATTACGCACGACTCTTCCGTAACACATCCCAAATTACGATCTAAATTTGGAACACTCGAACGAACTCCAAATTGTAGTCCGAGCTTAAGTTGCATGCTATTCTGCCAGTCCAAGCTGGTTATGTTAATGACCAGGAAGCACGATCGGTTTGGATTTCTAAACCATGTAGAATACTTTTCAAGTGAATCATTGCTAAATGCTACTTGAATTTAGAGCAGTATAATCTGCGATTAGATTATATCTGATTACCAGTGTGTCTTCCAGTAAATTCGCATGCCATGATGTCGGGATGAACAAGGGCCAGTGCTTAATTGATGAACAGGCTGTTGAACACATCGCTCCGGAGAACCAAAAAACATACCTAAAATGAACGTTATTGGCGTTTTATAATGTGTGTTTAAAGTGTTGGGTATTAAATGAGAAACCAGTAGAGCAGGGGTCATGAGTTAGATTTGACCTGGTACCCTAACCTCTCGCCATCTCTCTACAGGCTTGATCATGGGCTGCGTCAAAAGTAAAGAGGACAAAGGACCATCGCTGAAGTACCGACCAGATGCTCCTAACCCTACCCCTGTTCCCTCCCACATGGGCCACTATGGACCAGACCCCACCCAGATGGGCCAGTCACCTGCCCTCAAGGGTCCCAACAGCAGCTACAACAGCCATGCCTCCGGCATCACTCCATTTGGTGGCTCCTCATCCGGCATCACTCCATTCGGTGGAGCTGCTTCTTCCTTTTCCACAGTAACCGTGAGCAACCCCTTCCCTGGTGGTGTCACAGGTGGGTGGCTGAGGATTGTGATCTTGTACTCTATCTATCTGAAGAGTATAAACACGGTATACACGAAGGAGACAAAACTCCTTTGTGTCAGCTGTAATGTGAATTAGTACTCGGTTTGCTTGCTCGTTTTCTCAAGAATTTCCTAAAACGCAGGACTTTGTAACTGTCACGTCAGCATGTTAAATGTATACAAATGAATTTATGCGAACGACTCGACTGACGCAAATCCTGCACTAATGTGTCACGCTTTTGTTCCAGTCGTGTGTGTGGAATAAGTGATTTTGAGCGAGTGTGATTTTGTTCTCTATGAGAATCGCTTCATTTCCTCAAGCAAGACTGTGAATAGCTCTATTGATACTGCTCGTCTCTTTTCAGAACTTTTTTTCTGTGGAATATTTGTCTCGTCATGTCTGCACCCGGGGAAAGAAAGAGAAAAAAAAAAAAGCAACCACTGATAACTAAATCTTTGTCTGACATCTATAAACTTCTCATAGATTGCATTCAGCATGTGAATTCGGCCATTTTGTGCGCCGGGACAAGGGAGATTCAGATATTCGGATATCTTAATGGTGTGATGATGCACATGATGGCACACACACCATGTCACGTGAGCCGATAACAAGCATGCACATGCACTTCTATTAATATCTGCAGCTCGATTAGTTAACTACATGTTATCTGTGCATTCTGCAAAGAGCATACATATTTGGTTCTATTACTCATATAGGTCATACTAGACCTCACTTGTGTATCTGTTGTTCCTCTGGTAAAATAAGAACAGCAGTCATTGAGCGTGTCAGGAGCCGAGGTCTGATTCAATGAGAGATAATCTGGTATTCTGCGTGGGTGGGGTTTATTCACTCTGGTTTAATCTGGCCCGCTGGGTTTCACGTGTCAGTTAGGCCCATTTCCACCACATGTAGACATCACCTCATGAGAGGAGGAGCTGTTTATGTAATTAGAGACATGGTGAAGCCTATCATTAACTGATTTCACTGAGTAATTCTATCAGTAACCCCTATGGGCTTCTATAAATCCTCAACTAAACGGTGTTTATATCAGAGATTGGAACCATTATGCGTTAAGTCTGCAACTTGTATTTAATTGTATGTAGTTTGCTGAGAGCTCAGCTTTAAACCGAGTCCATTATGACGACCGTGAATCCACACTCTTGTGGTGTTTTTGTTGTTTAAGGTGGTGTGACGTTTTTTGTGGCCTTATATGACTACGAAGCCAGGACATCCGATGACCTCTCGTTCAAAAAAGGCGATCGATTTCAGATCATCAACAACACGTGAGTGCATTGATCAACAATAGGTGATGTTGACATGAGTGCATCGTGACTAGGGCTGCATTGATTTTGATTGGGGTTTTTTTTTTTTCTGTTTTTGCTTAAAAGATGATCTAGCAGGCTGAACTGAGTTTGACAGGATTTTGGATGATTATTATTATTCTTTTTAATCTGTCATTGCATTGCAGCCTGGTACAGAAGGGTATCTGGGTTAATGCTCTTTAATGGGCCGGCTGTTCAGTCCAGCCATCCAGTTTGTCTCTTAATACCAGCATGATGGATGATTCCACTCTGCTCATCATGGTGTTTTATGTAAATGCTTTGAATACCCAGGATTCATTGCATTTTATATAATTTATTTATTTATTTATTTTCTTAGTGCTGATATCTTGGCCCTCCAGCCAGGGCTTATTAACGTCGCAGGGCTGTCTGTGTATGTATATTAATGCTGTTCATGTGCTGGCTCACTTTCACAGAGAGGGAGACTGGTGGGAGGCCCGTTCCATCAACACGGGCAAGAAGGGCTACATTCCAAGCAATTATGTGGCCCCTGCAGACTCCATCCAGGCTGAAGAGTAAGCTACTCCTCTCCTCCTGCTCCCATGTCATGAGCTGCTACTTCTACCCTCACTGTAATTAAGGGCGTGTGATTGGCAATCGCACTACAGCGTCCAAGCGCTCGAAACACGCACACATGACTAGATAACAAAAGGGCCTCTCTCTACACGTCACACCACTCACGTTAAGCTTTTCCACTGGACGCATTAACGCACTCGGTCACTGCGCCGTCCTCTCGTCGAACATGAAAGGAGGACGAGAGAAATCACGTCTGCGCCCTTTAGCTCTTTCCTAGTGCATTAAAGCGTGACACTTGGGGAGATGATGTAATAAACCAGTCCAGTAGACAGCTTCTGTTTTTCTTATTTCTGTAAGTTGTGTAAAACCTGAAGCTGCATCTTCCAGAGCTATGTAAATCAATTTAAGTGTCAGCTACTTCTGTAATGAGCCCATGACGCGCATGTTATGATGTACTCGCACAATTAATCTCATTTCTTTGAGGGGTGACAAAAATGAACAGATGTGCAAGTCAGTATATAAAGTCAGTAGGGATTGATATGCATAAAGAGGGTTCTTTTCATAATTCTGTGTGACCACACTGTATGCTAATAGTAGTTTGAATGATTAAGGCTAGAACCTGGTGATAAATAATGAACACTTTTTAAAAAAAATAAAATAAATAAATATAAAAAAAAAATGTATGAAAATAAAAGCGTAGGCTGTGCACGTGCAATTTTACGTCACGTCCGTGTATATTTCACTGTTCTATAAGCTCCCAAGAGTTCAACGTTGCAGCCGGGCTGTAATTCATTTCCGTGTCTCTTTTTTTTTTATTTTATTTTATTTTTGAATGAACACAGGTGGTACTTTGGGAAAATGGGACGCAAAGATGCTGAGCGACTGTTACTGGTTCCCGGAAACCAGCGAGGGACGTTCTTGGTCAGGGAGAGCGAGACGACGAAAGGTGAGGCTCAGTCGTATCGATTTGTAACGTTGGTCTATAACACCGTAGATATGCTAGAGCAGAGAGCCGTTAGCATGGTGTGTGGTGCGTGAATGTTTCGTGTGTAAGAACATGCGTGAATTCTTTCTTTCTGACAGGGGCTTACTCTCTGTCCATACGCGATTGGGATGACATGAAGGGTGACAATGTGAAGCACTACAAAATCCGCAAGCTTGATAACGGTGGCTACTACATCACCACAAGAGCCCAGTTTGAGACACTGCAGAAACTGGTCAAACACTACACAGGTACCGTTGCACAACACCTGAGCAGCATGGTAAACTTGAATTCAAGCTTTTGTATATTTTATACAATATTTATAAAAACGGCTGTGTTAGTGATTTAAAAAAAAAAAAAACAACGTTCTCTCTCAGCTGCTGAACGTCGTTACGATGCGTGACCAGTACATCCATTGCTAAGCAGTGAACAGAACACCGGCGGTAAAACCTCCCTCACTTCTCTTAGACACGCGCACTCGACATAGTCCACTTTTGTGCCGGGTCTTATTTTACATCATGCGTTGAGTTCTGTAAATATCAGAATTGTAGCTATTTAATGTGTAGCTCCAACGTTCTGGTTATCTGTTCTGGAAGCATAGTCAGATTCCACATGGAGCATCAAGGAATTCAGGGCAAGAATGGGAGTGTGGGGTTGTTTAGTAGGTATATTGGCCATGTTAAATTTGCCTCTAGGTGTGAACGAGTGTATAAATGTGTGTCCATTGTGCCCGTGATGGACTGGTATCCCATCCAGGGTGTATTCCTGCCTCACACTCATTGTTCCTGGGCTCGGCTCTCGGATCACGACCCCGGCCAGGATAAAGATACTGAAAGTTGGTGGGTGAATGGATGAAATGTTGCTTGCTTTAACCCTGAATATTATCTGGATACCAGTAAGCTCAGATTGATCTAAAGCTGAAGATGTGCGTTTTGGGGGTAGTGTTTGATGCAGCCTGCTCCATACGTTAAGAATCTGGGTTGGGTTGGGAATGAGCAGGTGGAAGGCTGAGGACAACTCGGAAGGGCTTTTTATTCGCTCTGTTTCTACTTTTGCGTTTCAGTAGACACATTCAACCACACACACACGCACACGTCTTTGTGCTGGTTGTCTCTCTCTCTCTCTCGCTTGCACTGAAGGCACAGGCACAGACACACACACACACACACAGTTAAACTCGGGCTAATCCAAAACAGGTGAGAAACGCGTGTTACCTGCCGTTTCGACCCGCCGCCTCTCCATCCACAGCTGACGTTCAGCCACACCCTCGCTGCCACAAGCGCTTATACTACGCTTGGTCCAGAATGTTACAGTGCAAAAATAAACACAGAAATGAGATGGCTGGATTACCCCCCCCCCCGGTGAACAAGTCCGGTGAACTTGTTTAGGCACCAAAACTTCTTTGGGAAGCTGCTCTGTATGAGACGATGAACTTGAACGTAGTTATTCGAGTGATGCATTTTAAAAAGCACACAGTATAAATTTCACGCATTCTTTTTTTTTTTTCTTTTATTTAGCCACCAGACTACTGACTGTTTACTCACTTTAACCCAACCCACTGTTTTAATGTTTGTGTCTGTGTTTAGAGCATGCAGACGGACTCTGTTACAGGCTCACTACAGTCTGTCCGACTGTGAAGCCCCAAACTCAGGGCCTGGCTAAAGACGCCTGGGAGATCCCACGTGAATCGCTTCGCCTGGAACTCAAGCTGGGCCAAGGCTGCTTCGGAGAGGTCTGGATGGGTAAGAGTTAAACACACACACACACACATCTTTGCCATCCTTTCTAGTGATCAGGGTTTAAACAGTTCTGCTTTTGAGTGCATAATGAGTAGTCCCGCTTCTACCTCCCAATTCATGTTCAAGAACAAAAGTTTTTGCACATCTTACGGTGTTAAGAACTTCAGTGGATGGCTGATCTCATGAATATTCATCGTCCTCGTTGTTCTTTTCATTCCTTCACACATTTTAAACCATTGTCGGGTCTCATTAACATTTAAACGACTTACTGTTGTGATTTTGCACCCAACATGGAAAAACCACTAGTCTGAATGCTTTCTCCAATTTAGCATTTAGCTAACTGTGTTAACACAGTCTGCTGCTAGGTGAAAGGAAAAATAGTGTGCTAACCCGAGTGTCATGCATTCTTAAAAAGAAGCCGCTGGCCGGTTAACATCTGTCCACGGTCCGCACAGAGCCCTGGAGCCGGACTTTAAACACCCTCGCACTACTTCAAATATCCCTCGATAATCCGCACAAACATTAAAGCCTCACTCGCTGTGCGTTTAAACTACACATCCCGAACCGCGCACTGTTTATAACGAGCAGTTTGAGGCTCAGTGTGGCTGTCTCTGGAGGAGTGTGATTTAGTAAACACATCTTACCTCTTTCATCGCCCCTCTCAAAGCCTACCCTGCAGCAAGTCTTGGCATACCACATATGATTATGCAATCCCAGGAATTTTTCTCTGCACACAGCAGTGGAACTTGAGCAGTATTGACAGTCAGGTTCGAACCTGCTTTTGATATTCAGTGGAAATTCAAGTGCGCCATAAAATATGCTCGTTCAGAAACGATGCGTTTCCACATACACGCGTATTATGAATTATATATAAGGAATAAAATGCAACCGAGCGAGGTGTTAAACTTATAATCTATGACTGGGTGGTGTGATACGGCTGTTAGCACCCCAAAGTGCGTTAATTCCCTATAACAGCTCGTACCGGTGTTTTATTCCTCGTGTATATCTCGGTAGTTTGCAATTTTTTATTTGTAATGGTCGATGTCATACTTTTAACCATTTATATTGACATTTAATGTTTACATTTATTCACTTAGCAGACGCTTTTCTCCAAAGCGACTTACAAATGAGAAAGATACAAAGTTATGGAACATCCACAAAAAAAACTTCCATCACCAGGCTCTCGGGTTTTTATTTTTTTTATTTTTTAATATAATAAAATTTCTATTGAGACCAAAAAATTCCTGAAGAAAACTTAGACTGTTACAAAGCCCTGACACTGGAGCTTCCTTCCATGAATGATAAATAAGTGTCATTACAGAAAGCTTTAGATTATTGCACGTTGTTTACCAAACACGTTTCTGTGAACGAATTGTTACAATAGAAATGAAACCGCATCAGCTCATTGCTGTAAACTAGAGGTCGACCGATTTGATCGGTTTTGCCGATAAACAATTGCTAATCTATCGGTTATAGACAAAAATCCACACACGGTTTTTCCCCGGTTGCGGAGCGGCTGAGAAGGGTCGGCTGTCGTTATACAGTACGAGAGCGGCCTCTAGAGGCGAAACAAAAACGATCAATGACTAATTTTGTTGTGATATTCGCAGTGTTTTTTAATTAATTTTGGATGTCTCCATTTTTGTTGTGTTACTATTTAGTTCATTTTGGATGTATATCTTTTATTTATTTTAATATTTATTAATAGTTAATATATATTCATATTTAGATGTTTATTTCATTAAAACAAAGTACAGTACGTTTTCATAGTACAGTCAGTACTGTTTATTATAAAAATAAACTTATCAATATCAGTGAAGTCCATTATCGTCGACCTCTATTATTAAACCTATCATTTGAATTATGGCTGGAAATACTGTCAGAGTTTCTGATGTAGAAAATTAGTCAACTCCTTCTCCCCAGATTTCCACAGTGCTGTGGTTAAAAAGCAATATATCTAAATTTTTTTTCTCTTTCACGATCCTTATTTCTTTTAGTATGTAAAAATGGCAGTAATCTCAAAGCAGTAGCTGCAGTGTATCTGTACCGATATCACTAGTTCTTTTATTTTCAGCTCGACTCTACATGCTTTTGAATGGTAATGTTTGCATGCCTCATGGCTTTGTATATAATTTATATAATTGGACCCGTGGTTCTCCCTCTGTCTGTTCCCCGGTTTAGGCACTTGGAACGGTACTACTAAGGTGGCGATTAAGACGCTGAAGCCTGGCACCATGTCCCCCGAGGCGTTCCTTCAGGAGGCTCAGATTATGAAGAAGCTCAGGCATGACAAGCTAGTGCCACTGTATGCCGTCGTGTCTGAGGAACCCATTTATATTGTGACCGAGTACATGGGCAAAGGTAATACAGGATGTGCTCTGTAATTAGTATTAATATGGCGTGAGAATTTTAACGCGCAGGCGTAGCTGTCTAGACTTTGGCAGGGATTATTAAGAGGCAGGATGTCTGCATAATAAATATTGCATCGTGCGTGTGTGGGTGAATGAGTAGATAACTAAAATGGTGTCCTAGGTTCACTCTAACATAGGATATGTGAGTTGCTTGTTGCTTAAAATGTGTGTCCGGTTGGTGTGGAGAGAGAACTCGTGAGTGTGCAGTGGGTGGGGGAACCGAAAAATCGGCAGACCATACACACCACAGGATTGGTGCGAGAGGTCATTTTAGCATGTCATTTGGATTCGTCGCTTCACAGTATCATACCTATTTTGCGTAGAATTGAAAAAAAGAACAAACGTGAAATGCCACTGTCGGTTAGGAACACATACAAACCCATGCGATAGAGTTCAGACATCTGTTTAAACATGACTTTGTTTCATGGAAGTTTCAACATTTGAGAGTTTGGCTTGGTTATATTTAAGTAATATAGGAATGTTTTAACAAAAAAATTTGTCCTTGTGATGTCGTGTGTGTGTGTGTCAGGGAGTTTGCTGGATTTCCTAAAGGAAGGTGAAGGCAAATACCTCAAGCTTCCCCAGCTAGTGGACATGGCAGCACAGGTAAGAGTACATCACTCCTACGTTTCCTTCTTCTGCACTCCTTCACACCATGTCTTTCCTATTTTGCAGGCCTGTCATGTCATATAGAACCACCTGTTTACTGCTACACGAGTCAGTCTAGTTTAGCTCTGAGGAATGTCTGGCATCTTTTTCCCCCGTCTGCCTGTCACTTCTGTTTAATGCGCCATGGCATTTCACCATCTGCAGGTTCCACCCATTCCCAGGAGCTCTCATCCTCATTTTCACTTAACGCTCGGAGCACTTAACCTCCTCTCCTGAGGGAGCACTGCACTTTAATGTGCCAGTGCAGATTTGCACTTTGCTCTTAAACCAACTTATTCCCCTCCACCCCACTTTCTCTGTCTGTTTCTCTCTTCTCTTCAAGCTGCTGTCACCACCACACTGTCTTAATTAAGCCTTCCAGCGTTTCTGTCTTGTCTCTGCCACAGAGGGGAGTATTTGCCGGATAAACATAAATCATTTGGACAGCTTCTTAAACGAGTGCTTGTCAGTGATGCACTGGGAATTTGACTAACATTTCCTATGTCCTTTTATTCCTCACGCTCCCTCTGACACGGAGCTATTTAAGGTTGTTTTCTAATCAGCTGCACTGCTTTAGGATTTTGGTAATTGTCCTAATGCGAGGTTATACATGTCCTTAATTAAAATACTAATGTCCTTGACTGTAATTGCTTTTGTCTTTTCCTTAATGCTTTTATATTTTTCCTTGTCTGCTTTTCTGTGATCTCTTTCAGATCGCCGATGGCATGGCCTTCATCGAGAGGATGAATTACATCCACAGAGACCTGCGGGCAGCCAACATCCTAGTGGGAGAAAACCTGGTTTGCAAGATCGCTGATTTTGGCCTGGCCAGGCTGATCGAGGATAACGAATACACTGCACGACAAGGTGTGTGGTTGCATAAAGCATTTTTAGACTGGTTTAATGAACGTAAACTGGTGTGTTCAGTGTCCTGCAAGTATTCACCCCCCCCCCCCCCCCCCCCCTCTTGAACAGTTCCACATTTTGTAGTGTTGGAACTGGAATGGATCTGATTGGGATGGATTTACACAAAGTAGCCCATACTACTGAAACGGGGGTCAGTATAGTTTGAGTAATTATTCATAAATAATTCACCCCTCATTGGTGTGAAACGAGTCACTGTAGATAATATAATTAGTTCAATGTGTGCGATTAACGTGTCGCATGATCTGTTTATAAATGCATGTGTTCCTTCCAGGGTGGATGTAACATAACACAATATAAAAAAAGTACAAGGGGGGGTGAAAACTTGTGCACGCAACATGTGCAGAAGCTATGTGAAATATAGAGGGGTAAGGCCAGGAGGTTGAGATTATGGGTTAGATGTGTGAAAGATCCTGGAAGCGAAACATTGAATGTATTTATATTTATTTTGATTGTGTATTTTTGAGTCATCTAATGCAACAATCTAAATGTTTTTGTAAGCAGAAACCGGGCTTTCAGGATCTTTCAGTATCTAACTAGAAATTGATGTCTATAGTTTGAAGAAAAGTGTTTTTCCCAGCCTCAGCTCACTTTGTGTCGCTGCATCCCCTAATGCCCCCTGCTGGAAGACTTGCTAGACTGATTTAGAGCTTAGATTTTCTGTCTGGTGCTCTTGTTTCCTCCAACCTGGATTGCTGTTTTGTTTTTTTTGTTTTTTTTACCCTTTATATTGGGTGTGTCCAATTTTACCCACAAAGGGCCGGTTTGGATGCAGGTTTTCATTCCAACCAAGCAGAAGCCACACCTCAGTCTATCGAAAGCCAAGATCGGTTGATTAAACAGGTGGAAACAGGTGGAATCAGGTGTGACTCCTGCTTGGCTGGAATGAAAACCTGCACCCCCACACACCGGCCCTTTTTGGATAAGATTGCCCACCCCTGCTTTATATCATACACTGAGCTGCCAGTTTAGTAGGTAAATCAAACTTGTAGCAAGACTCATTGGACATTTTATTTGGTACAAATATCATAAGTCTCACTGTAACTACTTTATTATTGTGCTGCCCTCTGAACTGTAGGTGGATTCTTTTCATAAAATAAATTTGTACCAAAACATTTGAGAATCCTTGGATTAGGAGCTGCATTTTAGACAGACAGACTTGGTAAGGATCGGGTGTGCTGTCTGATTACAGTGCACCCCACTGCTGAACTCCAGACTCACCGTAAACACTCATTATAGCCAAATGGCTACCTATTGGACAGGTGAAATGACACTCTTATTAAACCAAGGGCTATACTTTGTGAACGTATTCATTTCTTTAGTTTTTTTTTTTGTTCTTTTTTAAATCGTAATGATAGCATTGATCATGGTTTTCCAATATTGTAACACTACCTTATTAAGAAATGTTTTTGTCCCCCAGATAAAGTAATACTTTGTTATATTATTTACATTGATGTAGGTTGTTATTTTTAATCGAGAATCAAATAAATAAGCACAACGCATTGATTTTACAACGAACGTTTTAATAGGCCTACACGGCAAATGGCGAATTTTTCATGGTTTCTTGAGACCTCATAATAATTCCACACCGGTGATGACATGACTGCAGCGCTAAAGTTTTGCGTCATCAAATTGCGATCGGTCCGTGAGATCGGCCAAATTTAGAGACTACCGATCGAGTCATAGAAATGCGATCGTCAGCCGAAAGCGACCGGCGGCCGAACGATCGGAGCGTCCCTCCCTATGTGTGGTCATTGTGTTTGTGTGCAAATGTTATCTTTATATGTCGCTCCCTTTTCAACGGGCCACTGTCTGTATGTTTGTAATATAATGTTATAGTATATTTATTTCAAGGTAGCTTCTGAAACTTTAGAGAACAGATGGCTGGAGCTGTAATACTGGTTTCTGACACGATCAGGGTTGGAAACTCTTTGACAGCTAACTCTGTTCCTCTAGGAGCCAAGTTCCCTATTAAATGGACAGCACCTGAGGCAGCTCTCTACGGCCGGTTCACTATCAAATCTGACGTCTGGTCTTTCGGGATCCTGCTGACTGAGCTCGTCACCAAGGGCAGAGTGCCATACCCAGGTGAGAGACACAAACACACACACAATACGTGCACTCGAACCAAACTCGCAGCTCGCACAACTTTTCACTGTTGTGAAAAGACCAGGGTTCTTTTGTTCTACAATATTAAGCTGCTTGGTTGAGATTTTTCACTCAGGCCTACACGGCAGCTGCCATTGTAACGTGACCCAACTTTAATTAACACCTTCACTGGCAGCCAGCTTAACAAAGGCTATCTGTGGATCCTTATCAAGGACATGATGAGTTGAATAGTATGGTGAGCGGCACTTCGGTATGCGCTCTTGTGCGCCACCTGCTGGATACTGCTGGGTGTGTGATGACTGATCGGAGGCTGCCATCTGGATGAGCCATGCATGGAGGCTGACTGGGCACCAGTTCTTATTTATTGCCATCTGTGCTGGCCAGGCCTGAAGCCCTCCTGCTGCTTTCACCACAACTTTCTAGCGACTTCAGTAACTGGGTTACTCATGCTTTCCTCTCTGCTCCAAGTGTCCGTCTTTTAGTTCTATTTTTATTTTTGATTGATTTTGATGGAATAAAATGAATTTTCTCCCTAATGTTCTCCCACATGCTTCCTCCAAGACATGTGAAGTTAGCCAACTACATTTTTTTTTTTTTTTTTTTCTTTTTCTTTCTAACTTCTGCAGCATCCCAGGGCGGCGTAACGCACTCTGAGGAAAGCTTTATCCGCCTTACACATGCATGAACTCGCGTATGTCCATGATTGGGTACTGTCGCTGTGATTGACAGGGGAGGGAGCGTATAACATCCCTCACTCCCAGAGAGCACGGCGTTTTTCTCTTTGGACTCCCGGTCATGGATGGCCGTGGCATCGTGGGATTCGACTCGTGATTTCTGGGAAATTCACCGGATTTATTTTTCGTTTTCATTCCATTTATGTTTTCATATGTGCATATTCAGAATTCACACGAGAAAAAAAAACCGGACAGGATCAAGGCCTGACTACAATCCTTCCACTTTCTCTGTCTGTGCGTTATGTTTGCGTCCGTCAGTTCGGCGTCGTTCGAGCTCATGCCTAGTTCACGAATTCCTCGTTCAGGTCCCGAATCCTCAGGTATTCGTGTACTCGGTAATGCACACTGAAGGATCTAAATTTCCACCTTCGACTGCTCATGACCGGCTAAGCTCAGCATTAGCTACCGCACGTCAGTGTTGTAGAGCGGCATGCGTCGCATGTCAGGAAGCAGGAAGAAACAAACCGTAATGATCACTTAAAACTGATGCAAAGCTCTCATTAGGTAGTCGTGAGCAGGCACTTACACAGCACATGTGAAACACACTGAGTTCTGCTGAGTGCTGCAGAGAGCAGCTGATCAAGCATCCACTTAGGGTAAATTATGTAAGAGTTACCAATTAGAAGTAGATGGTGCTGATAGGCCACTTTAGTACAGGTAATAACTAAAGTCAACTGAGTAACCATTGGCCAGTCATCTATCAAAATATGCAGGCTCAGAATCTACAGTGAACTCCAGAATGATTTCCACTCTTGGTAAAGATTGGTTTGTGAAGCACTTAATTAGCTTAATCTTTAAGTGTATTTATTCTACGAAGATAAAAATACATACACTATGTCCAAAACTACGTGGACGCCTGACCATCACACTATGTGCTCGTTGAACATCCCATTCCAAAACCTTGGGGATTAATATAGAGTCCCGCATAGACCCGACTCTCTTGGGAAGGCTTTCCACTAGATTTTGGAGTGTGCTCTGCTCTTCCAGCCATCTTTCAGGAGCATTAGTGAGGTCGGAGACTGCTGTCGTTTGAGGATGCCCAGTTCACATTCTGCGTTCCGTTTCATCCCAAAGGCGTTCAGTGGGGTTGAGGTCAGGGCTCTGTGCAGGCCGCTCAAGTTCTTTCTTAGCAAAGCACATCTTCATGGAGCTCGCTTTGTGCTCAGGGGCACCGTCATGCTCGAACAATTTTGCTCCAAAGCATAACAGTGCATGTAGGGGGCATTGTCATGTTGGAGCATTCGCAAAACGTTGCTGTCTTCTGCAAATCATCGCCCATGTTCCATGGAGACATTTTTGCTCCTCTAAGCATTCTTTACAGTCTTCATGAGGGCTTAGTACACTTGTATCCTCTTCCAGACAGACTGATTAAAACCCATGAATTATTGCTCACACTGGATTGTATGCATTTTCAGGCATGGAGCCGTTTTTATAGTTCTTGCCTGATTGGTTAAAGTCAACACACTTTTCCCTGATTCATGGTGTAGGTGAATGGGTAGTGGAATTTGGCCATGCTGTAAAATATAAGTAGGAACATACTACAGTTCCATTTGTCTTTCTATGAATTTCTATGGGCAGTCACAATAATGATGTGGGTTTGTTTGAAATATATATTTTTTTAATTTCAGTTTTTTTTTTTCTTCTGTACTCTTATCAGTCCCTCTAAGATTTTGCGTTCGCAGAAAATTAACGCAAAATTCTTGCAATTGCTTGAAATTTTTCTAAATCACAGCAGATTTTCTGCATGTTTGGGCCACAGACGTTTTATTTATTCATTTATTTTCCATAACCTTTTTTCACCTTCATCAAGGGCGACAGTACGTCTAGAGCTGGCGTCTAGAGACTGTTGACTGTATCTGTGCTGGACACGTATGTCATTTTTGTGCGTTTCTTTTTGTATAGGCATGGTGAACAGGGAGGTTCTGGAGCAGGTAGAGAGAGGCTACAGGATGCCGTGTCCTCAAGGCTGTCCTGAGTCGCTGCACGAGATGATGCGCCTGTGCTGGAAGAAAGACCCTGACGAGCGACCCACTTTCGAGTACATCCAGTCCTTCTTGGAGGACTACTTCACTGCCACCGAGCCGCAGTACCAGCCTGGAGACAACCTGTAGAGCTGTCTGCCTGGTCCCAAACCGGCTTGCTGCTTCCTCCCCCTAAACCATCCGTGCACACTTCCTTTTCCTCTGACTTTTTTTTTTTGTTTGTTTTTTTGTTATATTTACAGCGGTGTAGGAGGCACCGTGTAACACCTTTTTTTTTTTTTTTTTTTTTTTTGGATTTTGTTAACCCTCTGTTGAGTTCAGGATAAGTGTGAAGTGAAGTTCGGTAGGGAAGCGAGCATTTCGGTTCGGAACAAAGCGGGAGCTGCAGAGAAAGTAATGACCGTAGTGCTGATTACATAAATGTCTATTTTCTTTCCCGTTTATTGTTTTAGTTTTCACCCAAACACTACATTTTCTGTCTGTTTTAAGATCAAGAACTGATTTCTTTTTGTTATTGTTATTGATTTTTACTTTACATTTCACGTCCTCTTCCCCCTCCTCCCATTTATTTCAATAGTTTGTTTTTAAAAAAAGTGACCAATAACTGTGGTTGAAAACGACGGTATCACCTAAGACTGTCAGTGATGCTGTGACTGAGAGAGAATAATGAAAATGAATTATGAATGTATGAATAGAGTGTGAGCATGAGAGAGAGAGGGGGTTGGAGGGTGGTGAAATTTGACTTTGTAAGTTAAAATAGTCGTGGAAAATAAGATTTTTTTTTTTTATTGAATGGGGAAAAATAGATGATTTGTTTTAGCAATCTGTTCTAATTTGATCCATCATGATTGATGATTTATATTTGTGAACCCACTCTTAGTGCCAGCCAAAAAAATCTTTTAAGAGTGCACTAACCGTACACTAAGGCGATGAATTGGCATCAGTTCTGGGAAAACCTGTTTATAATTTGCGCACATATTTGTGCAATTTTCTTTTTTTTCCATTGTGTAATGCAAGTCTGTCAGTTTTACTTCTGCATCTTACTGTCATGATTACTTCCAGGAGCTTGAATTTACACGAGCCCGACACTAAACACTTCAAATCTGCACAAATGTTTAGTCACTTTAGGTGAGAAACGGAAATACTGTCGCTTTATCATGCTGTGAGAAATTTTAGGTCGCTGCAAATCAGTACGAAAATCACCTTTATCCTACGACGAAGCGTTTCTATCTTGATGGGTGTGGTTTCTTTCAGGATCCACGCACAGGTTCACTCCATCATCGAAAGAGCAATCTTTTGGAAAAGCGATGTTCAGTCTTGACTGTTTCAGAGACTTGGACTCAGATTTTTTTTATTATTATTATTACTTTTTATAACAGCACCCTTCAAAATGCCATTTCAAATCACATTACTTCAGCTTGATGGGTTATATATTGAAAGAGGACCTAGAAATTCGTTTGATTTTTAACAGTAGGGTCTGCGAGATTTGTTCATACCGTGTTATGACGAAAGCAAAGTTAATTCCATGGAGAAATAAAATCCCTGCATTTCATATTGGAACAGAACCTGTTTTATCGTTTGTATCACCGAGGTAAATTTAAGAACGGGTGAAATCCCACAGTTCCATCTGCTTCGTCACGTCCCCAGCTTTCCGACGCTGCTCTGTCTCCCTCCAGAGGTTGACTGTTCGAATGATAAAGGGTGAAGTTCTGGGCACTGTTACACTTCCACTGGGTGATACAAGTTCTGTTCTCTAAATGGAAGCCATCTCATTCTGCAGGGAGAATTGAGGGTGGTTTTTCATCACTTCCTGGTGTTTAATTTTTGTCCTTTCATACCGTCAATTTGATGGAGTGTCTGCAATTGAATTGTGCCTGAACCGCGGATCTATAAACGGTGATTTCATTATTGTTGTTTAAAGCAGATAAGACTGGTCTAATATTAACAGTCCATTACCTCAGTAACAAAGTAATACAGGTGCTGTATTGAGTTGTTTTGTCTGTCTGTGGTTCTTGACGCAAGTTGAAATGCTCTTCACGTGAAAGTCTAGTTGAAAAGCCTTGTGTGTGTGTGTGTGTGTGTGTGTGTAGAGAGGTCTTTACCTTTGTGTGATTATCCATTTGTTTCGGTCTCGAGGGGTTTTTTTTGTCATAAGAACGAACTCCTCCTTCCATTTCCTCCCCACCCCCAGACATCTGTGTGGTTTTCAAAGGGCTAAGGACCAGTTTAATGGATCTCTTTTGTTCTATCATGGAGACTTTTGAAGAAGAGAACTGAAGCGCTTGGGCTGCAGGGTTGAAGCAGAGTATGGAGGTGTGTACCGTCATGTTGGCAACAAATTACTAACCTGAATAATTTGTACAGTGAAAAATAAAGTTGTACGTAATGCTTTTGAATCGTCTCTGGCTTCGTGTGCACGTCAGCTCACACAGCTGTGTACAAGTTTCATCAAAGAAATGTTCGTTCAAAGTGATTGACGCAAAGTATTCATATTACACAATAATGCATTAGCAGTGTTTGCTGTAAAGAAGCCACCGACTGACAGAAAGGGGAGAATGGGGTCAGTTGTGATTTCTCTCAATTTTTCTTTTTGTAAATTTTGCAAATGCACTCCAGGTGAGAAATTGCTTTCCTTCCTCAAGATCTTGATTAATGACAATAAATCGTTGAGAGTTATGATTTAAATTGCTGTTCTTTTCCAGGAATGCAGAGGATGCTACTGAGCATGTGCAGAATGTGAGGTTACCAGGGGTGTAACGATACACTCCGGTCCTGATTTGATTCAGTTTGCTTCTCAGAATATTTGAAACAAAATCTAAAATGAAGATAAATTGAGTGAGAAGTCTTAAACTGAGCACGGTTCGTTCGGAAAACCGGAGATTGATGATGTATGATAATGTATCCAAGATTGATGATGGATAACAATTTTGTAACCATTTTAATGATCTTGTATTATTGTAGATATGATGCCGGTTATGGTCTATGTATGTATTTTCCTTGTTGAGCAACAAAATTCTGTAGCAGCACCTGAGGCATCATTTTAACTGGAAATAGAGCTCCAAAGTTGGCTAAAATGCCCGGTTCCCGCCGTCTCGGTTTCGGGCATTGTAAATTGCAGAGCACAAGGCTGAGAGAGCTTTTTAACTGTTGTCATGTGGTTGTGTAACCTTATAACCTATAATGCATGTTGGTTGTTGCAATCTGGAGCTATCAGTATACAAGTGCAGATTCCCGGTAATGACGCAAGAATATGATCATGTGACCAGTGTGCTCTCTATATCTCTATATATTTGAACTGTATGGGTTGTGCAGACTAAGATATCTGGTGTTCAAACGGTGTAATTGCATTAGATGCATAATTAATATATTGATGGCCCACGATGCACATGGTCACATTTTTGTATTGCGATTTGTTTTATAACAGTGCATCATTACACCCCTTGCCATTACTGTACAACGTTGCTGATTTAAGTGACTGATAATGTTACATCTTACCCCAGTCTCCCCTAATGGAAGATTAAGTCTGGTATAAAATACCATGAAGTATTTTTGTTTCTATAAAACCTGCTCAGTGGTTGCCAGATATCCCAAATCTCATATGCAATCCATCCTCGGTGTTTCACAGCATTATAGATCGCTTAATTTACTTCAATTTCATATCTATTATACCTGCACAGTAAGTCTACTAATAAAACCTGACTGTGGTATTTTAACCCAAATTTAACTTTGGCACGAAAGGATGGTCTGACACAGTGAGGATGTATAATCGTGAAAGCTCCAGAAGAAACTGCAGATTATCAGATAACTTGCAGTTCTGATGGAACTTTTATTTACATAGAGGATAATGGAAAGAAAACAAACGAGAGAAATGGTGGATGACTTTTGGTCGGGAAGAAAACAAAAATAGATGCTAGAATTTGTTTCTAGGAGTGAGTCTAGACAAAGTAATCATTGAAGCAGTTTTCAGGTAAAGCTTAATTTATTTGAGAAGCTAGGTCAGGTCTATGACATCAGACCAACCTACTGCATGTACCGTACAAATTAAAATAATAATAAAAAAAATTAACCCTAGAAGTTAGTAGTGTTTAATATTAGAGCATTATTAAGATAAACACATCATGACGTTATCAGACACTAATAGATCAAGGGTGTCTAGATCCAACTCATTTTATCTGACATGCCATTTTACGCTTGGTCCAATATCGAGTGGGCTGGACCAAAAAGAAATCAGTTTATTAGACCAGTATCACATCAACAACTCTAAATGTCTTCATTTATGGCATTAATCTGAAATGTACATTCTGAATGCACAAGTGCAAATATATATATCACATACAAAACACATGAACAGACTGCAGTACATTACGTCCAAATTATGATTCACCATACTGTGTCTTGCATACATTTCTACATTTTGTAGTGTTATGACCTGAAACTCTAAATTAATTTAATTAGGAGCTTGTGTTAAATTGTTGCACATTTTGTCAGTGGCTGAGTTTATAATCCTGGGCTTATTGCTCTATTTTTGTAAAAAAAAAAAAAAAATATTCCATTGAATTATGGCTCACAAGTTAATATTAATTTATAGCATAAATTCTGAATTGATCTGATGGGCTGAGTTACAACCTTTCATTGGACTGGTTCTGACCTGCTCAGCTGTATGGTCGACCCCCTGCTCTAGCTGCTATACTAAACCATTACACTGAAACAGTTTACTCAACCGGAGAACTCAAATGTACGCCGTGTTAACAGGTATGCCACACTTCTACACCTACATTTGTCTATCCACGTGTTAAAGACCTCATTCTCCTCCAGACAGTCTCAAGCATCTTCCATCCTGTAAACACAAAATGTGACACTGTCAAAAGTGATCTCCAATTTATACAACTACCTACACCAGGGGTGGGCGATCTTACCCGGAAAGGGCCGGTGTGTGTGTGTGTGGGTGCAGGTTTTCATTCCAGCCAAGCAGGAGCCACACCTGAGTCTATTGAAAGCCAAGATCAGCTGATTAAACAGGTGGAATCAGGTGTGGCTCCTGCTTGGTTGGAACGAAAACCTGCACCCACACACACCGGCCCTTTTCGGGTAAGATTGGATGTCCCTTTTAGCATTGTAGCACAAATATCAGGGTGTAGAACCAGATGTCACCTCAAAGAGTTAAGCTACAGGGCTCAGACCAATGGTTTTATTTCTTAAAAGACATTAAGGATACAATACTTGTTCACAATGACATTAATTCACACCGTTATAAAATATACATGATTTGTATTTTCCTTGCGCAATCATTGTGTTTAACAGTTCTGGAAGTCTGGAGTCGAGCACAATTTTGGGATTTCCCTGCTCGAAAACACCAAATAATTTCTTATTAGGTGATGGGAGGGGGTTTGGACAGAGAAATCACTAAACCATGCTGATATCTGGCTCTCCGGGACTGGAAATGTGTAACCATGTATCATCTGGAGCTCTGTCTTACCTGATCTTCTGTTTGTAGAAACCCAAAGCCTCATTGGCTATGTACTGGATGAAAGCAGGGTCTTGTGGCTGCAGGCTGCCTGGAACAGTGAATATAAGAGGAGGAGCATTCAGGATGTTCACTTCAACCTTAGTGTCAGCCGCCGGAGTGTTCATTCCTTCTCCTGGAACGTGAACTGCCTCTTCATTCTCCACCTGACGTGAGTTTCAATCAAAGCATGAAATTGATATTTCAGCGGTACGACCGCATCACTTTCAGAACCGTTTTGGAAATTGGAAATCACTCCAGATGGACAGCCTGAAGATCCATCCTGAGATTACCGTGGATGGTACCACTTAAAAACCCTGGAGATGACTTTGGATCACAATTCATATGAAATGAACAGTTATGCTACGATGGTTTTAAGGACTGCAATTTGTCACTCAGGTCTTCATCCGTGAACAGTGGAGAAGTTCAACAAAAATAACTTCATGTGAAAACTATAATGAATATCCTGGTTAGACACTTGTGCTTTTTAACCATTTATAGAAGGGATTTATTTATAACTGCACTATCCATGATCACTCAGATGAGTTCCTCTGAAGGTTTCTTCCACATATTGTCTCAAGGAGTTTTTCCTTGCCGCTCTTGCTCATTAGGGATAAATTCATACATTTTAAATGTACATCCTGAATTTATTTGTTTCTCTAAAGCTGCTTTGTGACAGCGTCCATTGTTAAAAGCGCTATACGAATTGAATTGAATTGAATTTTCCTCTCACCGTGGTGACGCTGAAGAAGTTCTCATTCGTGACACCACCATCAGCAAGCTCGGCCACCCAGCCAAACTGGCCGGCCATGTTGTTGATCCAGCTGATGGTGTCCACAGTGTGACGCTCCGCAATACCTAGAACCTCTTCATACTGCTCCTTAGCAACCTCCAGAAGCCCAGATACTTCATTCAGCTCAATGTGTAACTCCCGCATGCTTGGACACTCTGACGCAATTCAGTGACGAACAGCAACCATATTATACAAATCACATTACTCAGACTTTCACTTATATTTTATACTAATTAACATTCATATATAAGTTGTAGCACAATAATTGGCAATGTTGTAATGTTATGCTAACACAGCTGATTTAGTGGTACCGTTACCAGAGAATAGAGGTCCCTGGCAGGCTTGGCACTTGTTCTGGAGTTGCCAGCACTCTGCTGACTGTCTGCGCAGATCTCTACACAACGTCCTGTTCTGAATGAATCCAGGGAGCAGATGTTTCTCTGAAACGTAGCATCATGTAAGGTATTACAGTAAACCACTATATGTGGGGCACCACAAGTTTTTTGAATGTTGGTATGTGCATGTTTTTCTGCTTAATAGTTATAAACAAAGGCGACTGAACTTAGAAACCTTTGGATGAGTGTCCAAGAACATCAAGATTTTATGACAAACCTAGATTATACAGGTTATCACGAGCTTTGACAATACTAGACATTTCTAGTATACGCCGATTCCGGCGTTGATGTTGACGACGACTTCAAACACCTCTACCTTGTTCCGTCTCTTCTTCTTCTATGACCCCACGCAGGTCATCAAAAGCCTGCGTGATCACCGATTCAAACTCCTCCATCACGCTGCTTGTAAAGTCGACAAAGGACTCCAACACTTCCTTGAGCCCTACTCCTATTCCCTGCATGAAGTCCGAGTCCGGCGCTTCGATCTCCTTATCTTCCTGTGGCTTTGGAGCGAAGACCTGCTGCAGCGTTTCGTCCAGCTTGCTGTGGAATCTGAATACTAGTGCCATGCTGCGGTTTACCAGGATGTCAACTTTGGAGACCAGATCGTTAAAGGAGTCCTCTATCCTCCTCAAGTCCAAGTCGACCATCTCTGCACTCTTGTTCACAGTGAGTTCTTCCCGAGTGCTAGGCACACCAAAGTGTGTGTTTACCCTTTGGAAGAAGCCTTCCAGCTAAAACGAAAGAATCATCACCATTATCAATTGTGTTTGTGGAGCATCTGTTTCATACTCATACGGTTTAAAACAAGGGAAGTTAAAAAGATTATTAAAAATTACTCAGACAAATGAAAAGAACAAAAACATACAGATAGAAACATGTCACACTGAATATATAGCATGGTTTAATATGTGTGTGTATATATGTATATATATATATATGTATATATGTGTGTGTGTGTGTGTATATATATATATATATATATATATATATATATATATATATATATATATATATATATATATATATATATATATATATATATATATAATATATATATATATATATCTATATCTCATAAGGCATGCTATTATAGGAAAATAATCAATGCCAGAGTGTGATGTGGCGACTTTGGTTACCTCTCTTGAAGTCTCACTTTGCCCATGATGACTTTTATTTATTAAGGAGTGAGGCATTGTACTTTTCTTTTTATTTATCTGTTTACAGTTACATTTACTGTTAGGAAAATTCTGTCAAAACCAATTAGTTCCTGTTATAGTAACTATAAACAGTTTTTCTCTCACCAGCCTCCCTTCTTTCTCTCTCTTCAAGTTAATAATAATATAATAATTAAACATATGAATATGACTCCTTTGTGGCTAGGCCTTTACAAGCTGTGATGTCAGCCAAAGTGAGTATTACGAAGTCGACTTAGTAGTGTCTCCAAACTTTTGCACATAACACAATTAAGATGTTATTTTTAAAGCCCATTAAATATACAGAAACTATGCATTAACAATTATAGGAAATCTTTTTTTAATAGCTTGCTGTAGAGGTTGTGTTTACTTCTTTTCAATTCAGAAATCAATAAAATATCATTTGGTCTTTGGTGCCCAAACTTTTGCACACAACTGTAATATAAACCTGTGATTTGCCTTGTAGCCAGCATTTTCAGAGCTGCAATTAAAAAAAAAAAAAAAAAAAAAAAACCACTAATCAACACCTTCTGACCTTCTAAGTAAATGGCTTAGTGTGGTCAGTATGTTGTGTCAGGTGTGTTATCGTCTCTGGATACGGTCTAGTTTTCATCCCACCTTATTGGCGAAAGTA
Organism: Ictalurus punctatus; assembly: GCF_001660625.3. Taxonomy (NCBI): domain Eukaryota; kingdom Metazoa; phylum Chordata; class Actinopteri; order Siluriformes; family Ictaluridae; genus Ictalurus; species Ictalurus punctatus. The sequence goes on along the minus strand of NC_030422.2, from coordinate 6,502,762 downwards.
GCAAAGCCACGACGGCAGGTGGTGTTGTAGAAGCTCTTGCAGGCCTCTTGCAGGCAGGGCTGACACTCGTCCCACAAGGACTTCAAAGTCTCCTTACACTGCTGCTCAGCCTCATCCAACTTCTTTACCACATGCTGAGCCATCTCAGCCACCTCCTGTTGACAGATACATGGTCGTTATATTAAATCACTGAATCATTATTATTAGCTTTAGATGAGATTCTCTAGAGATGTTCTGTAGTTTCACTACACTGATCAAGGCTGGAAGTATTTCACATCTTTGGTCTGTAGCCAGATGAGTACAAGATGAACACCAGAAGTGTTTCTTCAGCACCTTAAGAGCTAATTTAACACTGGGGCATCATTGCGATACATTCCGAACATATTAGGCAGTGCTGCTGACCTTCTTCTTTTCTCTGCTGTTTTCAAGCGTCTTGATCAGTTGCTTATGTTTCTTCTCGTTGCTGGCCATCACCTCTTTCATCTGCTTAATGCCATAGAGAGCTCTCTGCACCTCCTCATCCACGAGCTTTTCCCCTTCCAGAGAGAGTCCTGAAACAATCGGCAGAATGGTACCATGTGTGACAGTCGAATAAGCATGTTGAAAGCAGCTACTCAATAAAACTGTACCTCATGGAGAGGTGTTATCATTTCAGACTCACGTTTGACAGTTTCAGTCGATACAGCTGGTGGAGCATGACTTGGAGCTGAATGGAAAACCTTCAGCAAGGCCAGTAAAGCCAGAGAGAACAGCAGCACCCGCATCTTCTCCTTATAGTCGCTCCACACTCGTAGAGTCTAGTTAAGAAACCTGCATTTACTAATAAGCAAATTGAGTCCACTGATATAAATGTTCAATTTAGCACCTTAAAGGGTTCTTTTGGTTTGGTTCTCTGGAAGAACCCCTAAAGTTCCCATATATATTCCTATAATAGAGGATATCTTTTTCTGATAAAGATCCAAGATCAAAGTAAATAGTCTTGAATATACTCGGCGTTAAATATTAATTCTCATAATGAGATTACAATAAAAAATATAAGATTATTTCTTTACACTCACTTCAACCTTGAAATGTTCTATTGACGGAAGGGGTCGTAGGGCGAAAATTTTTTAGTAGTTGACCAGTAATGGAAAAAAGTGCTTAACGAGATATCTTTTCCATATAGTCAAAGCACAAAACTGTTTCAGGACTTTGCTATTTTTAGGCTTTTATAGCCAAATATATTCCACATAATTATAATGCATATACAGAAGATGTACTACTGTAACAAAATAAGCAAAATATTTTCTCAAATCTTTTTGTCAGTTTCAAGATGTCACCTTTGTGCCCTTTAACCTTGTTTGTTTTTGTTGTTACATTTACAACTACTGAAGTGCGCACACAGTATATGTGTAGCGTAATCTGAATTTGAAATAATCTAAAGACTAAAAGCATTGAATAAAGTATAAAAATGCCTATATCCATCAGTCTTTCAGAGTTAGAATTACTATTGAGGTAAGAGAGTTTGGTTGTGTAAAATAACAACTCTAAAGTGAACACTAAGGGGAGCTGGAGTGCAGGCAGAAGAACTGTAGTAGTAGTGTAAGCATTTAGTAAACAGCGCTGTGCTGTTCCCACTACAAATCATCATTCAAGATTCACTGAATTATTGAAAAAGAAAATGACCTTAACTGAATACGTATAAAGCATAACATGTCATGCCATAACTGATATCTTGAGCGTGAACATCACAAAAGTGATGTTATTAAACAAAAAATGTTATATATATATATATTTTTTTTTTCTCTTGGGGAGGGGTTGGGCATTGGAACATTTGGTTTCAAAATTACCCCCGCAATTAATATCTGGTGAAAACTCCACGGTTGAGAGTAAAGGCATTTTGCACATCCTTGTAATTCTAACAAGGTTGGAAACACTTGTAGAGAAATCCTGCCAGAGGCAACAGAGTCTGGGGCTAAAATATCCTGGTACTCAGCGGAAATCATAATACCATCAATCTTCACAAGAGCTCCAGGACCAGCTGCAAAACAGCCTCAAAGCATCAATAATCCATCATTATATTTTCTCCTTGATATGTGAGCTTTATCTTGTTTCCAGTCACTGTTTTCCTGTCCTAACGGTGTTCATGGCCAAAAAGTTTGATTTGGGTTTTTTGGTATTTGGGTTGTGTTTTTTGTTGGTATTTGTAGTTCCAATGAGTCTTGGTTAAGTTCAGGCTCTGCACTTTGTTGGTTGCTAACAGGAAGGACTTTTTCTTGCAACCTTTCAAAACAGCTCCAACGTGTAATATTGTGTAATATTTTGCATGTTTGCTTGTATTTTAACTAAGGTGGTTTCATGACAGGTTGTTGGTGGACCCCCTTATTATTATTATTATTATTATTATTATTATTATTATTATTATTATTATTATTATTTATTATCAGTAGTAGTAGTAGTGGCAGGATATGAATTATTATATTATTATAATCTACTCATTATATTATATCATATTAGTGTCATCAATTACATGTGTACAATAATAGTTTGACTAATTTTTATTTATTTATCCCTGACCTTCTACTCACAAAACATATTTATGTTAAAAAATTTTCATTAAATTCATCTTGACGTTGTTTACAGGATTGCCTATTTTTAGTTGCTGAGGTTTGGATGAAAATTTAAATCAACTAATTCAAGTGCCCAGTCAAAATAAATCTAATTTAACGATGCATCCCTGAACCGTAGGTTTTGTTCTTCATAATTTTTGCCACATATGCTTTTGAGGTAGAGATGAGGGCAGATGTTGAGTCGAAGTGATTTTGAATGATTATATTTAATGTTTATGTTATGCAAACATTTTGGCAGGGTGCCTTTAATTCTGCAACCGGGTGAAAATGTGGCTGATGAATTTCATATACAGAAATGTTACCAGACAAACCCGAGCAACACCACTCAAACGTGTAGGAGTTATAGATTCTGTGTTAAAATGACTTTAATGCTGCAAGCATGTGAGGAAATGCTTATGAGGTCTTGTGACCATGAGCTCCAATTGAACCCAAATCTGCAGAATTAACGGGTGTCCACGTGTAACATCTAAACCTGTGTTTACTCAGGACTTTCTGGCTTACTTCGTGTCAATGTGTAGTGGAAAGACAAAATCTTTCCTCCAGCACGGCAAAATCCGAGAAAAGGTATGGTTTATTATAAACATCACTAAACATCCACGGGCCTGAGTGATAGTTTGTGCGAAATTTAAGTTGAAGGAGTAAAACATGGCACGGCATGCATATACAGGAAAATAATTAGAAATGTTGTAGTGTGATGCCATTATCGCTCTTAGTTAGTGTTTTATTTCTAAAACCGCAGCGTTTATGTATTTATTCATTAGTATTATTAATGAAAGAATTTGATTGGTTTATAGTTATAATTACATTAATGTTGTGGCAAAACAAATTTGTTTCTTTTATTACTTTTAACAGCGTCATTAATAAGACAAAAAAAAATGCTGCATTTGATAGAGTAACTGCAAAACACGTCATCCTGAAGAACGTGTCTGAGAACTTAAAGGATCAGCTTTACCTCTAACTGTTACAAAATGCTGAAGCTTAAGATTCTTTCCAAAAATGCTGAATAAAATGTCTCCTCACCATTAAAAAAAAAATAATAATAATAATTCTCTGCAGTTTTTGTTGCAAGACCATGCAATGAAACCCACTTTGAGGAACGCACTATTTACCCACTTTTGCATACATGAGCTCACAGATTAACTGGCTTTGCTCTTATTGGCAGGGGAGAGAGTAATGCCATCAGGGTGAACGCTTTTCTTTTGCACCACTCGGCTCTTACAAAGCCCTGTCGCAAGTTGTTACGATAGAAATCACAACATATTAGAAAAAACACACACAAACCTGGCAGTTGGAACAACTCTCTGTGACGAGCTGTTATAGGAAATGAATCAACACCTTCTGACCAATCAGAATTGACCATTCAACACGCGCTCATGTATAGCTGTGTGTTGTTTGAACTAGTTTATGAAACGGCTTGATATTTGCCTAGCTACACTCGCACGCTATTGTAATCTTATCTCATCATTCTAGATATATACAGATAAGTATTCAGTGCTTTAAGTAATTCATTAGTTAAGCTCTAAGCTGTACATAAAATTAGTAAGGACATGCATCAAACATGCTCAAAAGACAAATTCTCATTGTTGCATTTTTTTGTAAAATAGTTTAATCACTCGTACTCCAATCCTCCTCGTCTAATCGAATGCATTAATATTTACATGCATTACAGATCCGTATGGATCCAAATGTTTCACGGTAAAATATACTCCTAAATATATAGCAGTTCAGCAAATACATTTTTTAACATGTTTTGTGATGACAATATCACAAAGTTAGAAGCTCTTTGAGCTGTAATTCAGATCAGGCCCAGGATCAGTACAAGTACAGAACATAACATATATGGGCAGTTTATCTATGAAATTAGATAGTAAGTAGTGATTACTGTTATATAATCAGTAATACTCACCAGAAACGTCTGGTAGCTTGATGTGAAACTGTGTGTTTCATGCAGGGTGAGCGTGATGTTTATCTATACCTGAACTCTTCTATTTATACTGTGACAAGCCAGACGTGATCCAATTAAAGAATTTTAATGCCCGCTAATCCAGAACTCAAGCCTTCTTTCCTCATCCTTGTTTACAACATACTGTAGCACATAGTTCACACACATTATGATGACATAAGCCAGTCAGATCTAGTAATTCAGGAAAACATGAGATTTTTATTTTAATTTTTTTTTTTCACCCGTGACATGGAACTATTATAGAAATATTACATAGTTCGAAAACAAAATTTAGTCATGTTGATTAGTGTCAGCTATTAAGAGATAAATAGTCTCGTAGAGTAGAAAATGTAGATAAATACTTTATTGTTATGGTTTTTTCAAGTGGAAATGAACATCAAGAGGATTATAAATGCAGTCAACACAGCAGCTAATAACAAATAACTCGAATGAAGATAAAATAAATGCTATAAAGGGTTTAGTTGTATTAATGAAATTGTAAATGATTAAAGGGTTAGTCAATAGAAAGTGTTGGTTATAGAAGTTTAAAGAACTTAAGTTATAGGACTTTTTAAAAGTGCCCTCTTCACATGGCTGGCTCTGAACCTGAAAATCTGTTCTATTTGGTCAGTAATTAAAAACAGCACAAAAATGCTGGATGTTCCCAGCTCCTCTCAGTACTAAGCCTCCTGTTTCCCATAACCCCTAGGTTTACAGTTAGAAACTGTAGCTAATCTATTTCTATGCACAATTTGGCTCATTGGATAACAATAGTGATCAGTGATTGGTCACTGGGAAACAGTGGTGATCAGTGATTGGTCATTTGGAACAATGGGGATTGCTTGTTGGGGGTGGAAAAAGTCATCAGTGATGGGTCATTTGGATCAATGCTGATCAGTGATCAACTTGTTAGAAAAAATGGTGATCATTGATTGGTCATTGGGAAACAATGGTGATCAGATATTTATCATTGGGAAACAGTGCTAATTAGTCATTTGGAACAATGGTAATCAGTGACTGGTCGAATGCTTGTTGGGAAACAATGCTGATCAGTGATTGGTTGTTGGGGAAACAATGCTGATCAGTGATTGCTTGTTGGGAAACAATGCTGATCAGTGATTGGTCGTTGGGAAACAATGCTGATCAGTGATTGGTCGTTGGGAAACAATGGTGATCAGGGTTATTGGGAAACAGTGGGATTAGTCATATGGAACAATGCTGATCAGTGATTGGTCATTGGGAACAATGGTGATCGGGGACTGGTTATTGGGAAACATTGGCGATTAGTTCTTCATGCAGGACAGGAAATAATGTGTCCACAAAAAGCTGCTAGATTTGTCACTAGGCTCATTTTTTTTTATATACCACAAAACCCTTTTAGATATTTGTGGTTGGTTGACAATTCGCAACCCAACAGTGACACTGAAGTTCTGGTATTATAATGAGTCTGATGTTTTCAAGTCCCATGGCTGTAATATTCTAAAAGTGCTCAGATTACTGTCAGACAGTGACTGTAGAGTGAGGAAGACGTGCAGTGAAACACAAGCTAGTGAAAGATCCCAAACACTTAAAAAATAAATAAATAAATAAATAAATAATTCATGAAGGATCCAAGTCTTTTGTGTACAATGTTTGTGTACCCTACTTCCTCTCTTCTAGCTAGTTGAAAAAAGCTACACTGATCATTGTATTTCAACTATACAGGAGCGGTGCATCTTGTTTTAAATTAGCTTTACTGTACCCACATTTAACTGCCATCTGTGGTGAGTGGCTCATTGACCATTTATGGTGACTAGCTTTACCACTTTCACTCATGGTCACTCAGGCAAAAAAAAAAAAGAGGCTGTGTGAACAAGAAGTCACTTTGTGGTTGGGGTAAAGGGGAAGCCGGTTCTTTGGTAGACATAATATCATTCATTCATTCATTTTCCATTGTATCTCCCTACAACTTGATGAACATTTTTCTGTTGCATCATGTATGCACGTAAGTGGTGATGTGTAATCACAATGACATATGTCTTGCAAATGTATTGGCTATATTTTTTGCATGTTACTGTTTGGGGTTTTTTGGGTTTTTTTTTTTTTTTTTTTTTTTTTTTAAACATCCCTTGGTGCACAGAGCCGGGTCAGAATTATAACCAGGGTTATATCTGGTCAAATCTGACCGGAATAGCACAGATGTAGAAAATGTGAAAAAATACATCAATAAAAATGCAGAAAATTGATGAAATCAGCCATCATTCATTTGATGTGTTCAGACACATATTCTGGACAAAAGTTGGTAAACTATATGCCAGTCAGATGCTAGAGGAAATTTGACCGGAACACATCAGAAGGGCTAACCTTGGGGCACGTTGGCCTGACACAACCCATGATTTATTCATTCTGAGAAGCTGTAGTGTTGGGGACAGACTTCAAACTTCGAACTTGTGGTTGATGGTTGCACTCTAAGTAATATAGTGCATAGAAAGTCTGAATAAAGAAATAAACAGCTTTCCACCTTCCTTGTGCTGCCTGCTTTCTGTTGAAGGTCTTGACAAATGTTATAATAAAATGGTGCTCTTTGTGATCTCACAGATTTATGCTTCCTCAACCATTGTTTAAAACATGGTTTTAAAGCTCCAGCAACTTTTTTATTATTATTATTATTATTATTTTTATTTTTTATAAACAACTTTGATGACTTTAATGTTGGACTATTTCTATTTCATCATTTAGCGTATTCTACAACTCTATGTGGACAAAAATATAGGTACATTATTTTCCTCATATTCAAAATATAAACAAAATACGTGCACGTGTACTGTATGTCTCATCTGGACCTTGCAAATATTTCAAATTCCAGATACATTTATATGACAATAAAGGTTCTTCAGAGTGATCATTTTCATCGCTGGATCTTTGACGATTTATTTCTAGTACCACAGAGAAAAAAAAAAGAGAGAGAGAGAAAAAAAATCATCCCACAATAAATATAAGGATTATGTAGAAGTTTCCTTGCGGTGGAACATTTTGTGGCAACTAGAAAATTCTTTACTTAACCCCAAATACTTATTTGTTTGTTTGTTTGTTTGTTGCGTCTTTAGAAAACCAAATGTAGTTCTTTTATACCATTATTTAAAACACACCCACGCGCGCACATTTTCAGTCACCTTTAAGTTTGAGTGTAAAGCATTGACTTTCAGATTTTTTCTTTCTTTCAGGTTTTGCAATGTTTTGATTAAAGGAAACAATTTCCCCTTAACTCCTCTGTGTGTGTGTGTGCGTGTGTGTGTGTGCGTGTGTGTGTGAGAGAGAGAGAGTGAGTGAGTGCGCGCGCTAGAGTAAGATGAGGAGATCAGAAGGAACACTTACTGTGTGTGTGTGTGAGTTTCTGTGTACGTGCGCGCGCGTGCGTGTTCCCACCCCTGGCTTTCTTGGAGGAAGTTGAACTCCAGATGTGCAGTTCTGCACACTGAGCTTTAGAGAGCCTCTCGGCTTTTTCACCTGGTTTCTCTTTACTATTCGGCGCCTTAGCTGGAGGTTCTCCCGTAATGTAAAAAGCAAGTGGGCAACACACAGCCTGTACACTCCTCCAGAACCTCCTCCTGCATCCTTTTCTTACCTCACCTCAGCTCTTCTCACCGCGGAGACATCTGCGTGGAGAAAGAGAAATATTATTGTTAAAAGTCCGAGTGGTGCTTCCCTGGAGCAGTTTGTGGGGCTTGCTGCAGCAGACCACCTCCTGAGCATAAAGAGTGCACTCGCATCTCAGGTGGACAGCAAACATCGGACAGCTTGCGAGAAATAAAATACTTTTGGAACCAGGACTTTCGACAACAAATTTTTCCTTTCTTGAACCGTCATTCATTTTGTCATGCAGTTGATGTGAACTGACGCCACTGATAAGGCAAAGGTGCTTCCGCTTCATTCCACAATGAAGGGTAAGTTTCACAAAATGAATCGAAAAAAAGGTTTTAAATTTATAGATATATGTTTACTACATGTCATTGATGCATATATATATATATTTTTATATATACAGACCTACTATTTATCACTGTGGAAGACAAATAGATGGAAACCTAAAGTTGTGTACTGTTTTACATACTATTTAGAACGGTAGTATGGAGTACAAATGGAAACCTAAAGATCTGTACTATTTTACATACTAACTAGTACGGTAGTATGGAGAGCAAATGTAAACATAAAGTGTTGTACTATTTTACATGCTATTCAGTATGGTAGTATGGAGTACAGATAGATGGAACCCTCAAATGTTGGACTATTTTAAATACTATTTAGTACGGTACTATGGGGTACAGATAGATGGAAAGCAGTGTACTATGTTACATACTATTCAGTACGGTACTATGGAGTACAGATAGATGGAACCCTAAAGTGCAATACTGTTTTACATACTATTTAGAACAGTAGTATGGAGTACAAATAGAAACCTAAAGTTCTGTACTATTTTACATACTAACTAGTACGGAGTACAAAAGGATTTGTTTATATACTATGTAGTACAGTAGTATGGAGTACGAATAGAAACCTAAAGCAGTGTACTATTTTACATACTATTTAGTACAGTAGAATGGACTACAGATAGATGGAAACCTAAAGCGGTGTACTGTTTTGAATTAGTCTATTAGCCTGTTTAATGCAGTATGCAACAAAATGTGTTGATAACTGTTGTTGGAACAATATTTTGAGTTAGCCACCCTATGTACTATAGGAGTAGTACGGGTGAGGAATTTATGGAAACCTTTCTATTTTGTCATAGCATACTCCGCAGTATAGTAGCAGTATAGCATATCTCCTCTTTCCGTTGTGTAAAGAATGTGTGTTATTCCAACATCTGGCCTCCATTAACTCCCCGTGGTGTGTCAAGGCTGGTTGGCCCCATGTGTGTTTTTGGCCTGATTTTAGGAGAGTTGAACACAAGCATCTGTATACCAAATACACTCTTACTGACCTCGGTCATTTTTAGAAACAGTTTACCCACAAAAAGGGAAGGTTTTTTTTGTTTTGTTTTGTTTAGTCAGAGAACAAGCATCGGTTCAAACGTTCTCCCATCTGCTTGGCTCAGTACTGGCCTTCTGTGACTTCATAAATAACGCATAGTATCGTAGTATTTTAGCATATTTCTTGCTGTTTTATTTATATGACAGAAGGATTGAAGTAAAGCGCTGACTCTCAGCTCCAAGACAGGCTGTATGTATGTTTATGAAGACTGGAAAATAAGGAGTCATGAATTATGCAATCTTTAAAAAAAAAAAAAAAAAGAGCCCCAGTGTGCTCCTGAAAACCAAAATGGAGGACTGGGGAGCTTAATGTTTGTTTAAATGAGTCATGTTCTTTGCTACAAAGGATACTCTGAGAGCAATGCAAATTGGTAAGTAAGGCAGAACTATAAATGTTGTGGCCCCTTTAAATGACCAGCAATTTCTCAGATCTTGGCAAATCATTTATCCATACAGATTTGACAGAAATGAATTCTGTAATCCTGCACTGATAGTCATTATAGTTTTAACCTATTGTCCAATATTTACATGCATTTATCTTCTAGAGTTATACGAGTTATATGCTCAGGCGATTGCCAAATACTTCTTAATTAGCTCCCAACCCCCAACCCCCCCCCCCCCCCCCCCCCCCCGCCCCCCCCGGCCTTAAATTGTCATCTCGTGCAAAATACAGAAAAAGATGAGGTTTTAGCTGTTTATCCACTACCCTTAATTAAGGTACTTCTGAATTTATAAGGTTACACATTCTTCCTCTACTGGGAGAAATAAAAAGCAGACATTCATCTGACTATCACCGTCAGAGCAACGACCTTTTAATAGATACAGATATGTGGGAAAAAATAAGTACACCCCAGGGAAATTGTTGGCTTTTTTGGACATATTTGGACAAGCAAACAGTTGATCATCTTTGAAACAGTGCCTAGGAATAAAGTTGATATACTTGAACAAATCTAAACTGTAGTCTTGCTCTAATGGTCTTTCTAGACAGCAAAGGCTTTTTCATTGCACACCTCCCATGCAGGTCAAATTTCTGAGTCAATCTCTTTCTGATTGTAGAAGCATGCACCAACAGTTGCAAGTCTTACTAGCAGATCCTGTGATTAAATTTTGGGGTTCTTGGAGACTTCTTTTTGCATCAGACGGTCTGCTCTAGGGCTGAATTTAAGGGACGGCCAGTCCTGGATAAATCGGCAGTCGTTTGAAACCTGCACCACTTGTAGATGATTTCCCTTACAGTGGAATGATGTGTATCGAATAATTTGGAGATAGGCATCCACAGCTTTTTTTTTTTTTTTTGAAGGCCGTATAGAACTCTTTAGATCAGGGGTTCCCAAACTTTTCCAGGGCAAGGCCCCCCAAATGGCATTAGCATTTGACCGAGGCCCCCCTTTTGCAAGATATCTTTAAAACACATTAAAATACAGACTTCTGAATATACCCCCCCCCCCCTTTTTATTAATAATTACATCTTACATCTTTACATTACATTAGGAATTGATTGTGTGTGTGTAGTTGTCTGAGAGTGAGAAAGAGAAAACACACTAGTGGGAGGGATGGGCTTGGTGGCTCCGACCAAATTGTTGAGGCCCCCCGGGCGCCCCCTGGTGGTCCCCAAGTGGGCCGCAGCCCCCACTTTCAAAACCACTGCCTTAGTTTATCATCTTCTAGGCAAAATACTGTGTTTCAGGTTGTAACTATGTGGAAAAGGCTTCATGCCTGCTCCATGACTAACACCTACTATGCTTGTTCTGTTTTCCACTTGCATGTTATGTGTTCTTGCAGGTTTGTGGTTAATGCCTCCCGAGCCAACAGAGGTGGTTAGGTGCATGACTGTCTTGCCTTAAACATCTGTCTGATGTCATTATGTGTGCCTTGCAGGTTATTCGCCTGAAGAAAAAAAAAGCTTGATTTCTTTATTTTTCTGTCTTCCAACAAAGGAAGATACAAGGCTCTGGTGTCATCCCTCTTTTCATACAGGTGTGATACTTGTATAAAGACCAAACAACAGGAAATGACGACGGTGTCGTTTTGTTAACCCGAGAACAGACTTTGCAGTTAGTGTTAATTCAATTCACAGCAGAAGAACACATGTTTCTGCAAAGTAGTTGTACGCTTGGAATCATAACACTGTTATTACATTCTGGGTTTGGCAGTTTTTGACTGAGAGTAATCCAGATAAATCCTGTTTAGTATTATTACTGGTTGGCTAAAATGAGCCTTCAGTTTGACAGCTTGGACTGTTCAGACTCACTTGTACTACAACTGCATTCTGTTTCGCTGAGTCTTAAGCTTTTCTACTGTTAAAAAGATTGATTTGCCCTAGTAATGCATTCAGTTCATCACAACAGTCCACTCTGGTTCCTTATGATGAATTCGCAGTGGAAAACTATCAAGAGACTCGTTGTCTAACACTGTTGTCGTTTCATCTTTCTGCAGACGACTTTACCGATGAGGAGGAAGTGCAATCCTTTGGCTACAAACGGTTTGGTGAGTTGCCTACACTTCACCACACAGTCAAAGCATAGCTTATTTGGCCCTGGGAAGAATAATAATAATTTTTAAAAAAGTGTCTCTTCCTTTTGAATTCCCTCAAAAATGTGTTTTAAAGATGGACTAAGCTGTACGGCTAAAGCAGATGAATACAGGGTCATGTCCCAGTATTTAACACAGTTCTCCATGCCACCATATGCTAAAGTCATTAGCCTATCTGAGGTAGTAGTCTGAACAGACCTCTCTAGTTTTACTTTGTTCAAAGAGGGGCGTTTTCTATGTTTAGCACGATGAAAAGGTATTCTTTTTTTGCATCATGCACTGAAAAGTAATATTTAGTCTTGCAAACGTTTCCATATTGTGCTATGATTTACCTTAAGATGCACAGATGGTCAGGTTTATGATTCTTACAGCCTTCTGCAGCTTTCAGTGGCGTCTATAATAAAGTACTAAAGAGACTTTATTTCTTGGCCAGCTTGAGATTGCACATCTTGTGCATTCCAGACTATTGCTTAAGTTTCAAATGACGAGTCACTGTTACTCCTAACTTCTACACGTTGTGCCAAAAACACTTAATGCAGATGTCCCCACTGCACTTTAACACACATGAAGAATGATTTCAGTCAAGTCTATAGGTAAACATGCGGATTATACTACATTAGTCGTGCAATATCACATACTCATGGGGTATTGTTTATTCTTTAACTCTTTCATGAATACATTATCAAACATATGCAGATTTTTAGATGGTTACGCAACACTTGGACTTAACGGAGTGGTTTGAAGGTGATTGAGATCTAATATATGTCTAAAAACAGCCTTAAATGAACTGTCTGAGAGTGTGGACACCAATCATGAAAGGGTTAAGCAGCTGGCTTTGAGCTCCATATGCAGATTCCAGATGCCTGTGCATAGCTGTGTTCATCAGGGAGCCAGTAGGTTGGAGGATTCATGACCGGGATTGTGATGTTTGTGACATGAGAAGATCCAGGCAAGGGATCAAAGTGCTTTAATCATGCTTTCTAAACTGGCAGACAAGAATTGGACTCTGTCTTTTACTGGCATGCAAAGTGGGAATGATGGACCTGTAGAGATCTGACAGATTTGTGAGAACACCAGTATTGGACCTCTTCTGTGCTGTTGCCTCCAAATGGTTTTGGTTTAGATAGTGTGCATGAGTTAGGCATGATCGCGATGTGGGTGTGCTCGGAAGCAAGCCATTAGGAAGTACAAGACTCTGTAGAGATGACGTAAGTGCCATCCAGTTAATCCTCATCATTTGGAGGAATATAGCTCAGTGATTTAATTTACCACAATACTGATTAGAACACTATTATTCGCTGTGGCAAACGAGTATAGAACTTGTACCACATGACCTTACACACAGGCCTGAAGCATGACGAGTCTATAGAAGAAAAAAGGGGGGAGAAACGACGTCAGAAAGCTAAGCCGTGAAATTAATTTCCCCAGTTACTAAATGTATGAAATAAATCAACAGGGCAAGTGAGTCATGGCTCACTTGAACAGAAATACTAATTATTTAAACAGCCATTAATATTACCAGTTTCCTTTTTTTTTTTACTAAACTAAAAAACTTAGGGTTTTTTTTTTTTTTTTTTTTTTTTGTGGTCTTGGCACCATAATCTGATTAACGTTTTATACTAAATAGCAAATTTTTACTCAGGATTAGGCTACTGCAGTACAAATGTACCAGTAAATCAGTCAGTACGTTTACATGGACAACAATAATCCAATATTAATCCGATTAAGACGATACTCTGATTAAGAAACTACCATGTAAACAGCAATTTTTAATTAACTTAATCTGATTAAAGCCATACTCGAAGTAAACACAAATGGAATTAAGACACGTGGAGTATTCCTGTTTTAGTCACATTATGGACGTGCGTTACAGACATGTACTCACCTTAATCACACTATTAACGTCGTGTGAGAGTTTTCACCACATTTCACAATCACACACGGTAGTGCTCAACCATTTCACGGCAAGCAAGAGAGCACGGCTACGTCCCAAAGAGCATACTTACCTACTATAGGCCTATAGTAGGCGAAATAGATGTATTTCGCTACTATATAGTAGGTAAGTATGTGGTTTGGGACACAGCCCACGGCTTCAAGCAGTCGTCTATTAGCACGTACAGCATGACAAATAATTAACCGCACTTGAAGCATTCGTAAAAATTTAAAATAAAAACACCCAAAACTGTATATGGCACCATAACGAAGACGAACCGTACGTCGATACGTGAAATTCTGGAGGGAACGTCGGACGGCGTGGTGTGGAGAGGTAATGATGTGTGCCGTTAATCCATCTATGTTCTATAACATGTAAAAGCTGAACATGAAAGGAGTATTCTAAAAGTGACTCATGTAAACACCTTAATCAAAATATTGTCTTAGTCAGAATAAGGCCAATAATTAGATTAGTGCTGTCCGTGTAAACGTAGTCAGTGATTGAAAAATGCAATGCAGATGAGTTGTCATTCATATACATGTGCTAGGAAAATATAGCCGCCATGGTATCATTATATTAAAAATAAATAAATAAAAGTACATATTGTTCCATACAAAACAGGTCAAAGATTTATAAGTGCAAATTGTACTTTCCTATTTTGTATTAGCTCTGTACTGGCCTCTGAAGACCACTGGAGTGGACACTGCATTGGAGTTTGATGTTAATTCATGTTATTTCAGCCTACTGAGTCAGCAGTCGAAAAATACCACAGATGTCCTTTATGGCTTGCAGCAAAACTGACTTCAACATTTTGTAACTTCTCATTAACGCAGCAATGTATACATAGCATGACTTCATCGAGGCAAGAATAATCAGATCCATCTTGAGATCTGAGCTGTTTAAAATGTCTGCGTTCCATAGAAAGAGTTTAAATCCAAGGAGGTGCTGACCTGTTTCCTGCACCAGTCTCAGAGGGTTTGTTTAACTGGTGCTGATATTGGCCAAGGAGGGGGCAGGGAGCGAGAGAATCTGGAGAGCGTGGGGGTCGATTGGCCAGGCTCCTGCTGTGTTGGTGGCAGAGCAAGGAATTGTGGGGGTGTGCTTGCTAGTACATTTTCGGCATCTTAGCATAGGGCTTATTTTTTAGCCAGTGAAAATATAGACATAGTAAATATACAGTTCTCTTTCCTGCAGCAAACCCGCAATTCTGAGCAAGGAGAGAAACCATTCTGGCGGTATTTCCACGTGAGGTCTGAAGCACTTTCAAACCATGCTCATTCCTTTTTTATTTATTTATTTATTTATTTATTTATTTTTTTTTGGTGTCACAGTTATATAGTTGTTATGAATGCATTCGTGATTAGTATGAGAGTGTCATAGTGTGAGTGCTCTGGGATTAAATTCAGTTCCTTGCACTGATTTGCAACATTCAGCTCATTTGTCTAGTGTAACATGACCACTACAAAGAGTTTTTAAGTACTTGAAGTATGAAAACTCGGTCATGTTCTAGTTCACCTTTTTTGGCTATGAATGTCCCAAACTGGTCTAAATATATTAATAACAGTGTTCCTGTTTGTACTGTAGCTTTACAAAAAAAAAAAAATCAAGGACTCTGTTGTACCGTGAGACACGATGATAATTGTTGGCGTAGTTTCGGTCCACTTGTCCTTTTAGATGATATGGTCACTTCTAATCTACTGTATATAACATTATTGTAATTGAGCACCTTTATCCTACAACAAAACATTTCTATTCGGATGGGTGTGGTCGCTTTCAGTTTGACTCCACCTCCATCCACAGGGTATGAGGACTCACTGAATGATTTGATAAGTATGAAAATCATATGCTAGGGCTTTTATAGTCACTAGATCACAGCCCAGATAAATACTTACGGGAGATTGGGACTGGAACTTGCTGTTGAATTTTTTCCAGTACAGTTCCAGAGATTTGTAGAGTCTATGGCAAAGCCATTGTGTGTCGTATCGTGGCCACTCTTTGTGACCTAACACCTTACTAAGACACTTTTTCCTTTCATTTACATCGATCAGTGGCTGAATATAGTGGCTGAACACTACCATTTCCAGGGTTTTGTCATTGTCAATACAATATTTTCACAGGTGCACCTGCATAATTTATCACATATATTATTATGAACTTTACACACCATTGATGACAAATGCTTCACTTTCTGTTTGTTACTGTAGTTTTTGGTTTCAATTAAACAGAGCACAACATATCAACATAAACTGTAACTGTACTGGCACGTAATGTTGTGTTGGGGAAGCTGTAACCAGTGGAACTATAGTGGAACATCAGTTCCACTGGGTAACTTCGGAGTAACTGGGGACTGGTTGTAGGGTAACGTCTGACATACCTGATGGCTTTTGCAGTTTTCGCCAATTTGCATTGCTTGATTAAAGCAAAAAGCATTCAAATTAATATTTCTGTTCTAGTCTGAATTTCCATCTACTGCATGTAGTCAGGAATTTCAGCTTTTTTTAAATTCCATTTGGTGATTTTAGTTATAAAACAATCCCAAACACATTTTCTGACATCCATGCTCGGACTTTGTTGCATGTATACGACTTGCAAATTTGGTGTTTCATGTGATGTTTTTGGTAGAACATGAGTGTTTTTAAAAAACACCTCAAATTTTAAACTTATATTCATGTCCCTTTGGTACAAAACTGCTAAGAAATACAGAACCAGCGCCAGAATAAATACTACACTGTGGATTCAGTGGTGTCGCATTGAATTAAAACTTGGACATATTTCATTTTCATACTGAATTGAAGTTCGATATAGTTCTTACCCTGATGGCCTAGTGGAAATACTCACTCAGAGAAAGCCAGGTAAGGTAAGCTTTCCTGCCATGTCACTAGGGACTGATATGGAAAGCTGCCTGCATATGTAAATATCTTACTGTCATTTCCTTGACTTGCGAGAATCGTAGATCCTTGTCTTGCGGCGCATCTGAAACACATGCAAATAGCTTTCGCTGGGCTTTAGGAGTGGAGTAGTGTACCTGTTTATTTTACCTCTCTTCATGGGGAGCAGATAGATAGAGTAGAGAACATTCCCTTATCTCCAAAAGTCTCTGAGGGTCTAGTCTATATAGTTTTACCTTATCTCGTTTCCCTGGATCAGGAGAACGGAACAACCACTATTCAGCAGAAGACAGGATGCTTTCTATATATCCAGATATTCAGCAGGAAGTCCTTGGCATGAGCCATGGAGTTGTGGAAAGGGGATTAGTTTAGGAAAAACAAGCTCTTTGGAAATGGCAAATACAGTAACACAAGAATGGATTTAGCATCTTACAGATGAGCATTGGTATTTTGAAGAACAACAAAGCGAAAACTGTAATAACATGTCAATTTTATGTGGTAGGTCCCAATAAGCTTGCTCGTAGTATATCTGGACCCATGAGCGCTGGATCATTTAAAGGTCAGGAAGTGGGTGGACACAGGACTTGTGGTCTCTGCGAATAAGCCACTAGTGATTCCTAAACAATCTGCTCTGGACAAATGGACATAAATTGACATTTAAAAGCAGGCCATCTGTTGTTCCCTCCAACCAGCTGTGAAAAACACGCTCCGATCCAGAGCTGAGTTCAGATACATATCTTCCAGGAAACAGCGTCACAGCGACAGACCTCCAGGGATGATCTTGCTCATAAACAGCACCCCTATAACAGGCTTTCATATGGTAGTGTGCTGTTCTATGATGGATGGACATAGTGCCTCTCTTCCTCAGCAGGCACCCAGTCAAAAATAACACATATGTTAGTGTGACGCGTTTATTTCATTGCAGGCCCAAAGTGCTACACCCTGTCTGATATATTAATGAAAGGCTTTTGGCTCACTCGCCAGCCAAAACCAACTCCATACTTCCTGGCCTGAAAAAAAAACCAAAAAAAAAAAAACCGAGTGCTAGCATAAGTTCGGTGTGTATTTTCATTTGCTCTGTTTAGAATCAAAAAGCACTGCTTACTGGAGATCCCATTTTCAGATCTGGCCAACACAGAGGCACTCTGCCTTTTAGTTTTTAAACTTTGATTACTTTGGCAGTCACGAAGACCTTCCTTCAGGTCATGTTTCATCCATTTTTATTTTTTCCTCAATGTTTTCAATCAAAGAATAATTCCTTTCCTTAGGATTTTTCTGACGAGTTTTTTGTACGTAGGCGATCTGGCACGGAATTACTATAATATGGGGATCACAGAAGCAAGCACAGCTGTACGTTCGTATTAATGTGTTTCAGTAATGGTTCTAGCACCATTAGTTCTAGCAATCTTCTTCAGTACGATGCACTCGTTCTCCTCATGCAGGCTTAGTTGAATATAGTGGTTTTATTTGCTGAAGTAGGCAGTACATGCATTTGGGGGTTCAGCTGTGGCAGTAACAGACAGATTTCAATGCGTTGAAGGCGAGTGCTGAGTCAGGAAACAAGGTATCAGGCTGGACCACCCAGTGGAATAAGCCTCTCCAGCTCCAAACCACCAAATCTCCATATTTAGTGTGGGTTGAAATGAAAAGGTTTGGAGATTTGAAAATCTTCGTGCTTCTACACAGCCATAAGAATGTCTCAGTAAAACATGCCGTGTTTTTTTTTCTATTAATTTGGCTTTGCTGAATAAAAAAAAAAAAAAAAAATGTCGGCATACTTAAATTACGTTAATAAAAAATTCTAGATCTGTTTTTAATTTTTACAGCACAAGATTTGGCTGTTTCTGAACATGATTTCCTGTTTCACCATTTTTTTTATTTTTTATTTTATTACACGGATTTAGTCATTTTATTTGATGTCATCATTCATTTATTGCTATTTTTATTGCCAGCCTTGCTTTTGGGGAACCATTTGTTTCAGTGATCTCATGCTCCCTTAACGAAGGACGCTGTGGGAGAGGACTACCACTGTTGGTGTCACTAAAATACGATGAAAAAATTCAACAATGGCAGAAAAGCTATGTGATCTGTCATTCTACAATGAGCATTGCAAATGCCTGCAGTGAATAAGCAACAATGGATATCGTCTGTGATTATCCCAGACATCTCCATCATTTCTTCAAAAAGACACATTACATTTGTATTTACTGTGATCTTAATACAACACAATGTTCATGAGAAATGTTAATTGTTCTCCTCTCACTGCCATCCTTGTTCAAAGCTACATGCCAAAATATGACTAGTGGGTGAATTACTAAGCTTTTGGCAAAGGCCAGAGGTGTGTGGAGCTATGGCATGACATCACATATCTGTCAAAACCACAGAGCTGTCCTGGAGTAAAAATCCATCTTGGCGTTCATGCGTTCAAGTGTTCTTTCACCAATCCCTGTGGTGCATTTGTCCTCTCCTGTTATTTTAAAAGCTTTTAGCAATGAATGATTAAATCCAGGAACGTTTTTCTTTCTTGATTATGCCCTCTATCATTTAGGTCATTGCTATCATTTCCACTTGAGGCACTTTAAAATAAACGTTCGACCCATGGTCCTGACATTAATATCCCTTATGGTGGTTTTATAACTGAACACCTTCTAGTCTACATGTGCCCAAACCTGATAGATGTTTTGTATGGATGAGTGCATGGTTTATGTGGTTAAGAAAATCTGTTTCCCTCAGGCCTGTTCTGTAACTTTGCCCCCTTGTAACATATGGTCTTTCTTTACTAGATATGACCTCATGTTAATATGCTAGCAAATGAGAAAAGAGAGCGAGATGGGGTAGTGTGCTGTGTGTAGCGCTATTAAAGAAATTTATTGTCTTTATGGTGCTGTAATGATGGTATGCAGGGCCTGGTGCTGCAGATACAATCTCTCCTCAAGAAGAAAAAACGTACTGTAATTTTTACAGTAATGTACTGGCACCAGGGTTGTATGCAGAAGGTCATATGCTCAAGACCAAGACCCTTAACCTTCAAGACCCTTGAGCAAACCCTTACCTAATCAACTGTATAGTTTTTTTTTTTTTTTTGAAGATAAACGTTTATTTTGAAATTGATGCATGCAACATGTTCTAAAAAAGTGGGACAGGGGCAATTCAGGACTAATAGTGATGTGACGAGTTGGGGAATAAGAAGGTGATGTGAAACAGGTGAGGCGATCGTCTAATTATGGTATATAAGGAGCCTCCAAAAAAAGTCTAGTCCTTCAAGAGCAAGGATGGGTCGAGGCTCGCCAATCTGCCAACAGGTGCGCCAGCGAATAATCCAACACTTTGAGAAGAACATTCAACAAAGACAAATCAGTAGGATTTTGGGCATTTCACATTCTACAGTGGACAATATAATTAATAGAAAACCACTTCTGAATGTGCATGATCGCTGATCCCTCTGATGTCACTGTCTTAAAAACCGTCATGAGTCTGTAATGGAGATCCTGACATGGGCTCCGGAATACGTTGGTAAACCATTTGCCAATCAACACCATTCGCCGCTGCATCCACAGATGCAAAGCAGAAGCCAAACATCAACACTGTCCAGAAGCTCCGCCCACTTCTCTGGGCTCGGTCTCATCTGAGATGGACAGTAGCACAGTAGAATCGTGTTTTGTGGTCCGACGAGTCGACATTTCAAATAGTTTTTGGACAAAACAGTCGTCGTGTTCTCCAGGCAAAGGCCGAGCTGTTATCAGCGTCAGGTCCAAAAGCCACCGTCTGTCATGGTATGGGGGCGTGTCAGTGCCCATGGCATGGGGGCGTGCGGGAACCATTAATGCAGAAAGATATGTGAACATTTTGGAGCAACATGCGCTGCCATCCAGAGTAGGACAACGCCAAACCTCACTCTGCCTGGATTACAGGCGCATGGTTACGTAAGCAGAGAGTGCGGGTGTTAGCATGGCCTGCTGCAGTCTTGACCTGTCTCCCATTGAGAATGTGTGGCACATTATGAAGCGCAAAATAAGGCAACGAAGGTCTCGTACAGTTGCACAGCTGAAAAAATACATAATGGATAAATGGGGGAAAATTCCGCTTGCTAAACTTAACCAACTGGTGTCTTCACTCAGCGTCCAAACACTTAATAAGTGTTATTAAAAGAAAAGGTGATGTTACACAGCGATAAACAGTCGACTGTCCCAACTTTTCTGGAGTGTGTTGCAGTCATCAGATTTGAAATGAGTGTATATTTTAAAAAAAAATTAAATTCACAAACTAAAACATCAAATAATGTTTTAATAATGTGTTTTCACTATAGTACAGCGTAAAGTGAATATTCAAACGACTTTTTGGGTTGTTTTTTTTTGCATTTTGCATAATGCAATGTCCCAAATAGTTTGGAATTGGGGTTGTAAGTTGTCAGCCAAATGAGCGAATGTATTGGATTATGTGTTATTTTATACAAAATATTATTGTACTTTACTGTAAATATGTTTACAGCTGTTTGCTGTAAATTTTTTACAGTACTTTACTGGCAACCCTAAAATTTACAGTAATTTTTTCTAATAAAGGGGAGAAGAACACAGTTCTGGATATTACAGGATACACTGTAGCTTCGTAGCTTCCAGACATAGACACTTACCTGGCATAAGTAAATATTTGAAGGGATGTGCCAGGTTATTCCTCCCACTCCACTAAAACGTGTGGATTGTCTACGCAGGTGTGACTGAGTGTGTGTTTGTGTGTGTGTGTGTGTGTGTGTGTGTGTGTGTGTGTGTGTGTGTGTGTGCATCGTGCCTGGTGATGGACTGGCATTTTATCAGTTCCATCTTGTGCCAGAGTTCCTGTGATAGGCTCTGGATCCATCAACACCCTGACTAGGATAAAGCGGTTACTGAAAATGATCTCCAATCTTGTTAGAAATTACTGGAGATATGACAAGTTCAGTACTGTTATTCTCTCCATGGAAGGCTTCACAATAACAATAATAATAATAATAATAATAAAAAGTTGTGTTGAACGTAAAAAGCATTTTTCAGCTCAAAATATCCAAGCATTACATTTATTTTCCCTAAAAGTTGATAATACCTCTGAAGTTGTGTATTGTTGACTATTGATATGTTCTACTGGAACATAAAGTTTAAATAGTTTGAGTTTAAATAGTTTAAATAGTTTAAATAGAGTTTAAATAGTTATAGTTTAAATAGTTTGATTGACGGTGTCTGTAATAGAGGCATAACGTTTAAAATAGGCGTAACGTTTGACTTCCTGTTTGAGATTCTAGTCCGAATGTCTTTCTGGTTCGGAATGATTTTGGGTTGAATGTCGCATTTTCCACATATCTTCTTTCCTGCCTCTGCTTCAGATTAAAATAAGTGACTTGTTTAACGGTGTGTCTTATGATAACAGAAGGCAAATGGCTCCCCTGGGGCGGGACATAATCACCTTCAAGCCTGCCTCTCAACTGAAGTCTTGAACAACGTTTCCTCTGTCACGTCAAACAAACAATGGCAGTGGTGAAATCGATTATGTCAGGGCAGAGCCTCACGTGACACCAGCACTAGCTCTTTCTGTTAATAATAATTAAAAAAAGAGAGACAGAGAGAGACTGGATTGGCTAGGTTTCTGCCAAATTACTTTTTGTTGCATGAGACCACGATCGCATATGGAAGCGATCGGAGCCGAAAACAGTTCACACATGGCCTAATAACCTTCCCAGTGTATAAGCAAGCGCTTATTGCCTTTGCCTGAGCTCACGAGAGGACACATTCCTGCTCCTCTACTCTCGTTCTTTACGTAGGTGATGTCATAAAGGCTATTCCGTTAGCGAGGACAGCGTACTCTTTCCTCCGGAAACACCTTGTTTATGATGACATTCGGATCAAAAGTGTTTCATTCTGCTGACAGAACAATTGCAGCACTTTATTATAATCTGCATCTTTGACCAAAGTACAGCTCGCCTTTTTATGTAGAGTTAAAAAAAAAAAAAAAAAAAGGTTTTGTTGCCTGTGTGATCTTATACATCACATACTTAGGACAAAGAGTCAGCTTTGGGTCAAGTGTTTCCATCAATAAATGCATCCATTACTTTGAGAGGAAGCCTGTCACACAATGGCACCATTTAGAGAAGCACTCTCTGCATCCTAACTGTAATTTGAATCGACATTTGAGATGTTTATCCTCCAGTTCTTGGCATGTTGGTGTATCAAATGTTCTCATACATACTTTGATTCATGCTATGTTTAATGAGCTCCAGATGTTCTCAGAGGCCTGGTCGATTTAAAGAGTCATAAACCTGTTTGGTGGTGGTGGTTGTTTTTTTTGTTTTTTTAAAGCAGGATTTTAAAAACAGATTCCAAACAGTACAGTGGACAGGATTACTGACATAATGGTGTGGTAATTTGTCTCTGTGGTTATTTATTTTTTTTTTGTGTGTGTGTGAGTGTTTACTTGTTAACATTCTTCAGCATGATTGTTGATGTATGAGTGGAGGGGTAGTTATTGGTCCCAGAAGTGCACAGCAGTACACTGGATTGTGGAATTGGAAATGATCTGGTGCAGCATCACTTTGGGAGTCGTGTAATATACATGGGGGGAGGAACGGAAAGAAGAACGAATAACACGAATGAAGTACAGAATCAGCAAACTAAAGTTCATACATGACCAACCAGACCTCGTGCAAATGCTCATTAAAACTGGCAATGGCAATCACTGCTGTGTTTAATAACATTTTAAGAAGATTAACTGAAAAGGAGGAATGTTTAGTTCTTTGTAAGGAAGCCAGGGGGTCTGCTGTTTCTAGGAAACACAGTGTATATACCTGCCTGTTTTTATTAATTCAGTAAGAAAGAACTGGCATCCGC
This sequence comes from Ictalurus punctatus, assembly GCF_001660625.3. Taxonomy (NCBI): domain Eukaryota; kingdom Metazoa; phylum Chordata; class Actinopteri; order Siluriformes; family Ictaluridae; genus Ictalurus; species Ictalurus punctatus. The sequence goes on along the minus strand of NC_030422.2, from coordinate 6,479,001 downwards.
AGCATTTTCACACCTGTGGTGCCAACATGGTTCTCATGGTTCTTATACAGTTCCGAGTTTGACTGGAACCTGCTGCTGATTATGATAAATCAATAAATAAATGAATAAATTCACCTCAACTCCCCGAAAATGAAAAAATAAAGATACAGTGAGAAAACAGAGGGAGGCGGATGGACGGATAGACAGATGGATAGATAGATAGATCACTTTATTCATCCCAGATGGAAATGCACATATTACAGCAGCACAGAGAGTTAGAAAGTATACCAAGTGTAATTTAACATTTATAAATGAAATTAGATAAGAATATATATATATATATATATATATATATATATATATATATATATATATATATATATAAAAAAGAATACAATCTAAGAGTGTGATGTGTTAATCTCTCCTGCCATACGTCAACTACTAATTGGGGAGGGTGAAGGCTAACTCGTGCTTCATCTAAGACATATTGTATGAAATTGTATGAAGTTTTTGAACTGCGGCTCATGCTGCATCACAGCATCTGGATTTTGACTCGTGATATCCCCGTCATGCCAATCAAGTTTTAATCATAACCCCTAATACTCTAGGCTACTTTTGTTTATAAAAATCTTCATTTATGCGAAGGTTTTCAAGAAATTCAGCCAGCAGACTACAAACATAAAATATTAACCATGGGTTCTTGGTGAGCGTGAAGATCTCAGGTACTCCGCTTACAATCGACCCACTGTAATTAAACAAATGGAGACTTTGTTTCACTGACCAGGAACACACACAAGGCTTCTGAAGCGTTTAGAAGATCAGAAAATCACTGAAGCACAAACATCTGGATCAGCTCTGCAGCGATTGCCTGATAGCACCGTATAAATGACGGGTAATTGGTGGGAGTTTGGACTCTGCTGCTATAATGATGTTCAAGATGCAGTGTAAAATATCCTGCTGCGTAGCAGAATTCATGATGTCTTCAGGCTTTGCAAGAGCCCTGGACACCTAGCTGCAAAACTGGCTGCTTATTATTATTATTATTATTAATTATTTTATTATTTACATTTTTTTTTTTTTTTTTTTTTTTTTTTAGCTTTTTGCCCTCACCATCCTCCCCCTGTACATGGGAACAATATTCTTATGCATCCTCTTTCTGACAAATTTCTTTACATACATTTTTTAAAATTGTTTCAGACTATTTAAAATGATTTATTATGTTGGGTTGGATTGAGATTGGACCATCTGTCTCTTTTGTGTTGTAAGATTTTTGCTCTTGGGCGCACGGTGGCTTAGTGGTTAGCACATTCGCCTCACGCGTCCGGTGTGTGCAGAGTTTGCATGTTCTCCCCGTGCTGCGGGGGTTTTCTCCGGGTACTCCGGTTTCCTCCCCCAGTCCAAACACATGCATGGTAGGCTGACTGGCGTGCCAAAGTGTCCGTAGTGTATGAGTGGGTGGGTGAGTGTGTATGTGATTGTGCCCTGTGATGGATTGGCACCCTGTCCAGGGTGTACCTCGCCTTGTGCCCGATGCTCCCTGGGATAGGCTTCAGGTTCCCCCGCGACCCTGAAAAGGATAAAGTGGTATAGAAGATGGATGGATGGATGGATGGATTGATTTTTGTTGTTTTTTCTTCTCTCTCTCTCTAATCGAATCATTATGTGTCATGTTTATTTTATGCAGGTTTTTTTTTCAACCTTTTTCCTATAATGTGCCAGTAATTCTGGAGTTGATTATATATTTTAGAGTAAATATCATTTTCTTTTAATCGTCCAAAGTACATCATATTAAATTTTATATATATATATATATGTATGTATAATATATATATATGGAAAACCTAGTTGTTTTCAACTAGTGAAGACCATTATTTATAGGACAATAGACTTTCTTTAAAAAAAAGCAAAACAAACAAACATAGAAAGATTGCACATTTTGAGGATTTGCATGAGTATTTTAAGCAGTTTTTCTTCTGTATTCTCTGTGGAGAAATTTTCTGCCATACATTTTGTTCCTGAAGCATCTGTGGTTGGATATAGCTGTCTTTTTCTTTCCATCACCAGTGTTTGTGTGTGACTGGGCTCTTGCTCCAGGTACAGAAAAAGAAAAAAAAAAAAGCAATAGAGGAATTCTTTGACAGACTTCCTGAGTCCAAATGAAACACAGCTGTTTTACATGCATTGATGTGAACCTCAGCATTCTTTCTCCCTCTCCTCTCTCACTCTATCCCCCCTCTCCTTTCCTTCACATACCCCTCAGTGCCTTGTATGTCTCCACCACCTCCTCCACACATCTATTTCACAATGCTTACTTCTTTCATCAGCAACATAAAATGTAGAATGTTTATGACTCCCACCTGCAGTGTACTTACGCCTTTATTGCTTTAGTCGCAGATCTGAGTTTTGGGCCAGTATGAGGATAGTGATTACTCTCATATTTGTTCACTGCCAGTTATGCCACAGAGAACATCGAGTTAGATTCTGCCATACCTTAACCACAAAAAGGAAGCTCTAGTATTTATTTACTTTTTGGGAATTTCATGGCTCAAACCCTGTAGTTAGGTTGGTTGCTGATCGACACATCTGGCTTCCTTATAGCCTTTATTTAATGAGCTTGGCAGTTCACTATGCCTAAACTCAGTTGTGTTGACGTCAGAGCCGATCAGATTTCTGTGTCCATTGGCTTGAGATTGAGGACTGTGTGAGTACGATGTCATCTTAGTGCAAAACCCGTTAACAAATCAAAAACACGACAGCAAATCAGAAAATGCAATAACATTTTCTTCAACTGGAAACAGTAGGTCTTTATTCTCGTATCTGATTGGACACGGTGTATAACTAGCACAAGGAAAAATCATATGTTTCAGTCTGATTTCTAGTTAGCCTACTAATGTTATAATAGTGAAGAGTAGTACTTCTGAATAGTCCAGCTTACATTAGGTAAACGCTGTCCAGCTCTCTTTCCTCGGGCTCTCACACTGACACGTGCTGTAACCAATCAGCAACGAGGACCTACCCTTTTCCGTTTTGAGTTAATGTTGATTTTAGTGTTTTTGGCTTTGTTGTTGTATTTTCTGATTTGTCAATCTATGAATGTGAGCCAGATTTTTTTTTTTTTTTGCTGTTTAAAGTTTGATAAAAAAAAAAAAAGTCATAAGTTCATCCACCACATCAGTAGAAGTTCAACCAGCAGTGTGCTGTTCAAGAGACTGATTTATGCCCCAGATCAAAGGATGCTGAGAGAACGGATGGCATCTCTGGGAAAATGCTTTTCATTCAATGGACCAAACAGTAAACATATACAGGGCTGTACCCTCCGGTGCAGTATTTTCCATAAGGATCTTTCTCTGTGTGTTTCTATCTCTGTCTGGCAGTGCTTGTTTATGTGCTGATGTTAAACTTGAGCTCTTAGATGATAAGATCTTAGAGGGGAGTCTTCATCCCCCACACACAGACCACCTCAGTGTGAGCAGGGCCACTGGGGGCCGCAGTTCCCACATCCGGGGCCCTTTGAGGTGATGTTTACACAGATGTTTGGCTCCAAAGATGTGACCTGCCCTCTTCATCCCCTCCATCTCCCTCCTGGGGCTCTTATTAGAGCACAGCCTAGATGCCAGGGCTGCCACTGTGACCATCTGCTGATGAAGACTCACATTCTGATCAAATTGGGAGAAGGGGGAGAATGTCAGTCCAGCTGTGGAATGTCTAAATGTATTGTGGTTGTGGATGTTTATTTTGCTGAAGCCTGACCACATCAGCTTTAGCTCCACACGACTCCTCCCCTTCCTGCACAGACAGCCTCTGCTGACTATGAACATTGTTGTGCTTCTGCTGAAGCATGATGTTACATATGGATTTTGATGATGCCCCACGATTTACATAAAATAGTGTTGCAAATAAAATTAGATACACAGGAGACTCCAAAAGTCTAAGCTTCTTGTGAGTTTTGATTCAGTGACACAAAAAACTACTACAACCTTTTACTTTGGTTTATATGTGATATTCATACCACAACAATATTGGATGCCCAGTTGCTCAGTTCTGTTTGGTCAGAATTGGTGATTCATTTTCTAACAGCATTCTATGACATTTTCAGCTGCAAGGTTTTTATTAATGCAATTCCTAAAATGTTGGGACACTTAAATTTCCAGCCTTTTGTTGCCCCGTCCCAATTTTTTTGAGACATGTTGCGGCCTTCGAATTCAAAATGACCTAATTTTTTCCTTAAAACGGTACATTTCCTCAGTTTAAACATTTGATATGTTTTCTATGTTCTATTGTGAATAACATACGGGTTTATTAGATTGGCAAATCATTGCATTCTGTTTTTATTTACATTTTACCCAGCATCCCAACTTTTTTGGAATTGGGGTTGTAATATGTTATCATTTCTACAGTAACAAATGAAACACTGGCTTGTTTGGCAAACATGCCACATAGATTTTAAAAACCTGTGTAATCTTTCTGTGAAGAGATGTTTATTTAGCATTTTTGGAAGGACTCTACAGTGTCAGTGCTTTCCTGAGACATGAATGTCTTCAGGATGGAGCACTTTGTGGATTCTTGGTAACATGGCAAGCTGCATTTCTTTTCTTATTAGCATCGAGTGAGAGAAAAACGGGAGACTGGTGAAAGAACGACTGTTTATAGTGTTTATATTTGTTTCAATGAATTAAGTGATAACAGGAACTCGTTTGTTCCTTCGATGGTCGACAATATTAAGTTCAGATCAGGTATTAGAAGACTTGTATTGTAATTTTGGTCTTTTGGCATTTAAATGTGAAGCAGTAAAGAAATGCATCAGACTTTGCAGAAGAATTTAATAGCAAAGCAGGTTTCAGTTGCCGTATTGTATGATTTGAATAGAATGTGCATTTTCATCGGTCTTGTTTTCCAGCATTGTGAAACTGACATGTTTTGCTTTCTTTCTTTTACAGGTATCCAGGAGGGGAATGAATGTACTAAATGTAAAAATGACTGGGCACTAAGGGCAGCCATTGCTCTCTTGTTCGTCCTGTGTGCACTGCTCACAATAGCTGTGGCTGTATTAGGATACAAAGGTAAGAACAGCCCTTTTATTCTAATGTTCTTATACAGATCAGTTCAGAACAGGTCATATTGGAAAATACATGATTTACACACATATAGTCCCCTTCAAATGTATTGGAATGGCAAGGTCAATTAATTTGTTTTTGTTAAACACTGGTAAACATTGCTAGACATTTGGGTTTGAGATCATCACTTGGTATCCTTCACCAGCACCCTTCCTATCCTGCCTAAAACCAGCTACCGATACTTCTCTCCTACCCATCAAAACTTCCATTCTATCTCTCCTTCCGCCATAGCTTTCTGCACTCTATCATCCCTTTCACACCCTGACTCCTTCTCCTCCCTACCATTGCAGTTAGCCACAGACAATTTCCTCTCCTCACTTTCCTCATCCATGAACCTCCTCTGCCCTCTATCCTCTAAACATAGGAAGCTTTCTTACCCTGTTTCCTGGCTGTCACATGTGTTACGCAGCAATCAGAGTGAACCAAGAAATCAGAACTCGACACAGATCTTGCCTCTTACCGCACTCTCCTGTCCAAATTCTCATCTGAAGTGACTTCCGCTAAGACCTCCTTCTACAAGGACAAGCTGGAAACTTCTGCACAAGACCCTCGCAAGCTCCACATCTTTTCCCTACTCAACCCAGCAGCTCCTCCTGCTCCATCCTCCCTGACTGCTGAAGACTTTGCCACTTTTTATGATGAGAAGATTGATAAAAATCTGCCTTCACTTCTACACCAACTACACTACCCACTGAGTATTCCCCTTCTCCTTCACTGGCACATTTTTCTAAACTAGCAACAGAAGAGATCCTGCAGGTCATCTTGTCCCGCAATCCTACCACCTGCCCATTGGATCCAATCCCTTCCACAATGCTCCAGACCATCTCACAAGACCTCCTCCCCTTCATCACGACTATCATCAATGGCTCCATGTCATCTGGTCATGTACCAACTGCATTCAAAAGAGCAAGGGTTGTTCACATCCTGAAGAAACCCACTCTGGATCCCTCTGGCATCTACTACTGACCATCACTTCTCTCTTTTCTTTCTAAAATCCTTGAATGCACTGTCTACAATCAACTGTCTCTCTACCTCTCACAGAACAACCTCCAAGATCCCAACCAGTTTGGCTTCAAAGCAGCACATTCCACAGTCAACCACAAGACTCTCTTATCCACCCCCATGAGTCTCAGAATTCTTGGTACAGCATGGCAGTGGTTTCCTTCCTATCTGGAAGGTTGCTCATACCAGGTGACATGGAGGGGATCCACATCTGCCCCCACAGACTCTCCGCTGGTACCCCACATGGCTCAGTACTTGGTCCTCTTCTGTTCTACCTCTATACTCGATCTGTTGGTGAGGACATATCCTCACATCTGTTCTTGTACCATTGCTATGCAGATGACACTCAACTCATCCACTCCTTCCTTCCTTCAGACCCTCATGTTTCCGCTCAGATCTCAGCATGTTTGGCAGACATCTAATCATGGATGGCAACTCCATCAACTGTTGTTCATCCCAGCTGATTCATTACCATGTCAGGATCTTGTGATCTCCCTGGACGACTCTCTGATCCCACCTTCGGTTACTGCATGCAACCTTGGAGTAACCATGGACAATCACCTGTCCTTTTCCTCTCACATTGCTAATCTGACACACTCATGTCGAGTTCTCCCTTACAACATCAGAAGATTTCATCCATTTCTATCCATACACGCCACTCAGGTGCTGGTTCAGTCTCTTGTCATTTCGAGACTGTTCTACTGCAATTCACTCCTGGCAGGTCTGCCTCTGAGCACCATTTAACCTGAAACTGATCCAGAATGCAGCTGTTTGACTTGTTTTCAACCTTCCTAAGTTCTCCCACACCACCACATTGTGACGCTCCCTCCACTGGCTTCTTGTAGTTGCCCCCATTAGATTTAAAACTCTGATGCTTGCTTACAAAGCCAAAAGTGGACCAGCACCCACTTACCTCAAAGCACTTATCAAACCCCACACTGTCCCATGCTCCCTCCGAAACTCTAACACCGCTAGACTGGTGCCACCATTTCTCAGGGTACGAGGAAGGCATACATCAAGAGTCTGTTCTGGCACCTAGGGGGTGGAATGAACTTCCCCTAAATGTCCAACAGCTGAGTCACTTCAAACAGCTGGTCTTCAAACAATATTACATTGTTACATTCTTCTTTTGTGTTGCTTCTCCAGGCTTGTACTGTAACTTCTTTCAGTTCTTGTTTGTTTTGGGGGCTTTGTCCCTTCAGTCTCCTCTTTAGGAGGTGAAATGCTGCTCAACTGGGTTAATGTCTGGTGATTGACCTGATCAGTCTGAAACCTTACACTTTTCTTCTTTTTTTTTTTTTTTGTCATTTTCCCCTGATGAAGCCCTTTGTTGAGATGGCTGTGTTTTGGATCATCATCTTGCTCCATGGTGAAGTTCTTCACAATTAGGTTGGATGCATTTCTCTGTAAATTTTCCAAAATTCTCCTGTGAACTTCTAAATTCATTCTCTACCATCATGAGTTCCATCATCAATAAAAATCAGTGAGAATGTTCTGGCAAGTCCAAGCCATGAAACTACCTCCACAATGCTTGTCGGATGAGCTTGTATGTTTTGGATCGTAGCCAGATCGTTTCTTTCTCCACACTTTGGCCTTTCCATCACTTTGATAGAGGTTAATCTTGGTTCCAGAACTTTTGTGGAATTCCAATCTAGCCTTCTGATGCTTACTATTGACCAGTGTTTTGCATCTTGTGGTATTTCTTCTAAACTTCTGTCTTCTTCAAATGTGATACCTTCACCCCTGCCCTGTGGTGGTTGTTGGTGATGTTGATATTTTTGTTTTGTTTTTCTTCACAGCTCTCACAATTATTCTGTCATCAACCAATGTCGTTTTCCTTTCCCAACCTGCTCCATGTCTGATTTGTTAGTACACCAGTGGTTTGTTTCTTTTTCAGGACATTCCAAATTGTTGTATTGGCTATGCACAATACTTGTTGAATGGCTCTGATCGTTTTCCCTCTTTTTCTCAGCATCAAAATGGCTTGCTTTTCTCCCATAGACAGCTCTCTGGTCTTCATTTTGGTTTATCCTTTTTAACAACAAATCTTCACAGGAAAAACCCAGGGCCCAAACCAAGAGTAGACATTCAGAGCTATTAATTGTTTAAACAATCAGTCTAATGGGGCACACCTGGGCAACAAGAAAAACCTGTCAGTCACATGTTGCAGTATTTTTGATATATTTCACTTGATCAAAACACATCTAGATGAAATATCAGGAAAATTAAAGCTGATATACCGATCTGTTGTCTCATATTCCAGTACTTTCAGACGGTACTGTATATAGTTCATTATTCTCTTCAAGAAATTCTATTGAAATTTAGTTTACATTATACACAGTAACAGTAAGTTGAATTGGATACAGTTACATTATGATGTATCTATCCATTGATTAATGTTCAGGCAAAACAAAGACTTCTGTCTAAACACTTTGCTTGTTTAGTCTACAGGCAGCTGAAAATTGTCATAATTTTTCCACTGTTTGTCAGAATATTTGTGTTATACCACTAGACATCTTGTCAGAAGGCCATATGGTTTCTTAGAAACAGGATGTTTTTACAAAACATTATCTTCATGATCTTCATTTCAGTGACATTTCTACTGTTTGTGAACTTAAACTATTGTGAAACCCACTTGAAAATGATGTGTAAATCATGAATTTTATGTACTGCTGTTAACCATGGCTTCAGAACAGAAGGATTTCAAGTCAATATCTCCCAAAACTACACCTGGAGTCAAAACAGCTGTGAACATCTTGAAGATTTGAGATGATTCAATCTAAATAGGGTTCAATACAAAACTATTCAACTGTAAAACTATTGTTTTGGAGATACAACGCTTTTCTATGGCCTTTTCCTGAAAACTAAACCAGAATAGTTTAATACTTTGAACAGAACAAAAGACTATACTGAAAATATACTGAAAAAGAATATACTGAAAGTTTGCAGATCATAATCTTGCCCCTGTTGCACAGTTTATATCGTGCCATTTCTGAATTCAAAGCCTTTAAATATATGTCCAGAAAGAACAACCTAACTACTGAAATAAAATCCAGTGAACCGAGACACTATGAGATGCAGGAATTTTCCCTCCAGAATTATCCTGGGTTATGTGTTTTTTCTTCTATGAATATCCTTTATGCCATAGCATGCTTTAGTGTTAGTATAAGGGAATTTTACTTCTTGTCCTAGCAACCACATTTTCATGATTTGCACGTATTCAGTACTTTATTGAGAATTGCAAACAATACCGAGACGTAATCCAAGGCGATGTCGAGATTCAGGCAAGGGTCAGGTGATGAAGAAACAATGACTACGTTTACATGGACAGCAGTAATCTAATTATTGACCTTACTCTGAATAAGACAATATTGTGATTAAGGTGTTTACATGAGTCGCTTTTAGAATATTCCTTTCATGTTCAGGTTTTACATGTTATAATACATAGATGGATTAATGTCACACGTCATTATGTCCCCACGTCACGCCGTCCGACGTTCCTCCAGAATTTCACGTATCGACATACAGTTGGTCTTCGTTATGGAATGATATACAGTTTTGTGTGTTTCAGTTTTAATTTTACGAAAGCTTCAAGTGCACTTAATTATTTGTCATGCTGTACGTGCAAATAGATGACTGCTTGAAGCCGTGGGCTGCGTCACAAACCGCGTACTTACCTGCTATATAGTAGCAGAAATACATGTAGGTAAATATACGGTTTGGGACGCAGCCGTACTCTTGTTTGTCGTCAAACGGTTGAGCGCTGCCGTGTGTGTACGTGTCCTGTCGCAAAATGCAGTGAAAACTCTCACACGATGTTAATAGTGTGACTAAGGTGTGTACATGTCTGTAACACATGTCGATAATGCGACTAAAACAGGAATACTCCACATGTCTTAATTCCATTTGTGTTTACTTCGAGTATGATTTTAATCAGATTAAGGTCATCAATAATCACTGTTTACATGCTAGTTTCTTAATCAGAGTAGCATATTAATCGGATTAATATCGGAATAGTGTTGTCCATGTAAACGTACTGAATGTGAACTATGGCAGGCAACCAGAAACAAGATCAAAACCAGAAAGACAACCAATTAACAACAGCCCAGTATAGACTGGTACAGAAACACAGCGTGTATACTTTGCAGTGAGTGAAGTGAGAGTCCTTAAATACTGTGAGTGTGATTGAGTCAGGAGAACGTGAACATAAGAGAGTCTGTGGTGGATGGGTGGTGTAGTTCTCGGCGGACACGTTTGTTGTCTGGGAACTGTAGTTGGATGCTGATTCTGGCATTAACATGACACACATATTGACAGTTGATGTGGTTGTCTAAATTACTTTGCCTTCCAGTACTTGGTTGCTTAGACACGAGGCACTTCCAGTGTGTCCCAAATAACTGTTAACTAGATCGCACATTAATTGTGACTCAAATCTTCACCCACTTTCCGAAAAACAGGAACGTAATCCTAATTAGACAGTATACTTTAAATACTCATCACTGTAAATGATATTGTTTGTTTAGATAAGGACAGAAGCAGCAGATTGACTATAAGGCACTTTTTGACTCATGGTCTGGAGACCGTGTCATTACAGTTTGGCCCTGTGCTCCTGAGGATAGAGGTGAGGATAGAGACAGACAGCAGGCCAGCTTTGGCCTCCCACTGATGGACTCCCGGTGAGAGGTGAACAAACAAACCTTTGAAATGGACCTCCATGTTGTTCTGCAAAATATGCTATTGCTTTGTGTTTGGTTACACAAGTGCTGTGTGGAATGAAAACACTTTATTTTTGCTTGGGTTTCAGTTTAAACAATGATGAAACAAACTCTACTGAATAACGAATCGGTGGAAGAAAATAAAAACAAGAAGAGCAAATTAATTGTGGACTCTATGAAGGATCACTGCTCTCTTTTCTGATTTTTTTTTTTACTCATTCCTATTTGTTTAAATGAGAATAAAGTGTGTACTAGTTTAAGAAGACGCTTTATAATTAAAGTTATGAGCCTCGACCTGTAAACACAGGAAACAGAACTTGAGTTTCTCTTAAACATGCACTGTTCATGGAAAGTAGATGAAGATTGCACCCTCTAGTGGTGAAAGCTATATGTAGACACGTGACAAGAATCCAAATGTGTATCAGAACAATTTTGGACAATTTAAAAATCTTTATTTCGGCAAACACTCGCGTGTGAATTGATTTCTGTGAGTATTTTGTTTTTAAAGATCAAAAGGTTAAACAATAAAGACACAGCCTTCTTTGCTCATATTTACCAAGGGTGTCAATATTAGTGTAGCGCACTGTAAACGTTTCCTAACAGAATATACCATATGAGTCCCTGGAAAAGAGCTGTTACTACAGAAACAATAACATATTGGAATGGGCACATTAATATAAACCTATTACTTATGTCAGAGCAATGTTTTGTTTTTGTTTTTTGTTTTTTTACAGAAAATGAATCAGAACCTTCTGATTTGAAACTCAGCCACGTTGTGGTATAAATTAAATTAAGTTAAGAAATCCAATTTATCGCACTAAATGCAACAAATGCTAACAGCGTGTCTATGTAGTAGAGGAATGTAAAAAAAAAATTATAATAATGAAGAGAGGTGGTGCCAGAGATACTGATCGGGAACACCAAGGCAGTCCAGGAGACACCCAGACATGCAGAGCAGGATCTCTTAGTGGCTACTCGACATTCCAGAGGAAATTAAATGTTGTGCATTTCCTGTGTGACTGTGCATATGGTATGCATTCCCACTGTGTATGCTGTGCATGTGTGTGATTGGCACTTCTGCATCTCTGGTGAGGCCTGCTTTGTCAAGTTTAATGAATTAAATACATTTCCTTTACCTGACAGTAGATGGCACAATTTATAGGTCTGCACCTACAGTAAGTGTGATTGCTGTGTTCTCACCACCTAAACGAACCACACAGGTTGGTCTGAAATTCATATCTTAGTGTTTGTGTTGTGTTTGTCAGTGGTCCAGAGGATGGATGATGTGACTGAGGGGATGGAGAACTATGAAAGCAAAATGACTGCTGTAGAGACAGACTTAAAGAAGCTTGGTGAGCTCTATCTAAAGACACACCACAACTTTGTCTCTAAAGTGCTTTTATACAGTGCGATTAATGCATATTCGGTTTAACGGAATGTAATGTTTCCGTCCAGATGATCAAACGGGAGAGAAGTCAGAGAATGCTACGAGTGAAATCCTATCATTCAAGGCAGAAATCCAGACATTGCAGAACCAAATTAATGACATTGCCGTGAGTGCATCGAGCAACAGGGCAGCTTTGGATCAGCTACGGGTTGTAGGTGAGGATATGCAGAGTGGCCATGTATCACTGAGAGACCTTCTAGAGAGCAATACCAACACCATCCTCACTGTCAATCGTACACTAAGCACATACAACAACCTGATCGGTGGACTGAAGTCAGATACGGAACGGCTCCAATCAGATCTTCAGGTACAGACAAGGGAGCAGAGTCGCTCCACCCACAGCCTTAATGTTCTTAATTTCACTCAGAGCCAGCAAAGAAATCTCATCAGCACACTCCAGAGTTCAGTGGAGGATACCAGCCAGGCAGTCCAGAAGCTGAAGAATGACTACCAGAGCCTACAACAGGTGGCCAGGCAGACCAAGGCAGATGCTGATTGGCTCAGAGAAAAAGTGCAGAACCTCCAATTGCTGACTGCTAACAACTCAGCACTGGCCCGTTCCAATAGTGATGCACTTGAGGACATAACGTCACAGCTCAGTTCACTGTCCGAGCAGTTTCAGAACGCTTCGACTATTACGGACAATCATGACCAGAATCTGCGTGAGCTCATGGATCAGCAGCGCGATCATGACAATGCCACCACCAGCAGGTTTGACACTTTAGAGGCACGTCTGGATCACAACGAGGAGGACATGGACCGCATCACAGGGAATGTGAGCTTTGCTACACAGCTGCTAGGATCCATCAGTACTGACCTGAATGGTCTTCGCACCTGTTCTGAGACAGTGATGAGACACTCGGACCTGCTGCTGAGCCTCAACAGCAGCATTGTGGAAGCCAGAGTAGATGGCATTGAGCTCAAAACCCAGCAAGAAGAGCTTGCTGCCAGGCTTGACAAAGAAGTGAGCAGCCTCTCCATAGTCATGGAAGAAATGAAACTGGTGGACAGCAAGCACTCCCAACTCATAACCAACTTCACTATCCTTCAAGGTAGTGGTTAAATATGTTCACGGTTTGAATTTTAAAGACTCGAAGGAGCATAAATAATGAACTAATGGAATTTTAATAATATTCTGTTTACAGGTCCTCCTGGTCCCAGAGGCCCTCGGGGAGATAGAGGACCCCAGGGGCCTGCAGGAAAACAAGGTGAGAAAGGTGACAGTGGAGAAAAAGGTGCTCCAGGTGTGCCTGGCCCTAAAGGGGACAAAGGCCCCCCCGGAATTCCAGGCGTCCCTGGCTTCAAAGGTCCTCCTGGACCAAGGGGAAACCCTGGATCAAAGGGCTCAAGAGGATCAGGAGGTCGTGCTGGGCCTCCTGGTGAGAGGGGTGACCCTGGTTTACCTGGTCTTGCTGGCAGAGATGGTCAACCAGGTTCTCAGGGGCCTCAGGGGCCTCCGGGTCCGCAAGGGCAAGCAGGACCTCCAGGACCACAAGGACCTCCGGGCCCTGCTGGTCCTATTGGTCTACGGGGACTACCTGGCCCACCTGGACCTCCTCCTCAAGTGGCTAAACCTTTGCGACCAATAGAACCACAAAGCGCTATGTCTCGTCAAGTTTATGAACCTCCTCCCACCAGCACAACAGGTAAAACCGTCTGGAAATTTGAATATTGAAGGAAATTTGATTATTTGTTATTGTCAAATAATAACAACAAAGTGACTACACATTTATTTTAGCCAGACAAGTGCTTTAGGACTCAATTAAATGGTTAATAATGAGGCTATATTGTATATATCTCTGTGTTTTGGATGTATTACTTATTTACCTTAAAGTCATTATTCAAGTGAATAAAATGGATAAAACTTGGGCCCTATCTCACTGCATTGTCACGTCAAAACCTTGCTGGTAAAGCTGGTCTACAATATTTTTCGTATTCTCAGCAGAAATGATATACTATATCTGATCAGCTGACAGGTGGTGTCATTTGAGAAGCATGGTATGACAGACAATTTTCTGCAGGTATCAGCAACATACCGTTATCTAAGCCGTCTTTGTCCATTTGTAACATATATATTTATTTGACTTTATTTTTATTTATTTTACTTACCATGAAATAGGGACAAGAAATAATGAATGCTCTTCATTTATTTCTACTTACCCTTTTACTCTTTAGGGTGCCCACCTCAGTGGAAGAGCTACAAAGACAAGTGCTACTACTTCTCCACTCCGTCAGAGCAATTGAATTTCGATGAAGCAAAAGAAATGTGCAAAAATAAGACTTCTATTATGCTTACCATCCATAACGAGGATGAACAGGTATATAACGTTTGCAAATTTTGTTTTTGTTGCTGAACTTTAACAGTTCATAGCTAGATTCTTGAAAATCGATCTTCAAAATGGATCTAATATTTTGTTTCATGGAACTGCATGGAATGAAACTCCTACCCATTTTTAATGTACAGGAAGGCAACCTTGTTGATATGTAAATGTGCATATGTGTGTATTGGTGTGTTTTGTTTGTAGATTTGGATTCAGAGGCAAATTGCAGGAAAGAGTTACTTTTGGCTGGGTCTTACAGACATAGTACAGGAAAACATCTGGAGATGGGTCGATGGGACCCTTCCTTCCTTTACGTGAGTAAATCTGTTACATCATAACAAACAAAAGAACAAATTTCCCTGAAATGTTTGTGTATCAGTCTCCCTGTGAGCCTTTTAGATACGGTGTATAATAAATCGACTATATCCACACGTGTGACACTAGGAACTGGAAACTAGGCCAACCAGATAACTGGAGCCACGGCCATGAAGAAGGAGAAGACTGCGCAGGACTCATCCATGAGGCCAAGTGGAACGACTTCTTCTGCACAGACCGCATTGGGTACATTTGTCAATGGGCGAATGAAAGTGAGTAATAATTTCACTCGCAACACATATTCATGTACAGTGGATATATAAAAAAAATCCCTATTAAAATTGCAGGTTTTTGAGATATAAAAAAATGAAATGAAGATAAATGATATCAGATCCTTTTCCACCTTTAATATGATGTAGCAATCAACAAAATTCAGGTTGAAACAGAACAAACAAACGTTTTAGGAAAATGGAGTAAAAGTGCAAACTTAGGCAACCAGGTTATTGTACTTTTCTTTCTATTTCCCTTTTCCCCTAAAACATTTGTATTGTATTTGTATTTTTCACTGGAATTTTGTTGGGTGTTCTATCACATTAAAGGTGAAAAGAGATCTGACGAGATGTATCTTCTTTCATCACAAAAACCTGACATTTTAACACGGGTGTGTCGAATTTTTACATCCACTATATGTCCGTCTTCTATTTAAAGTCTGTATGAGCGTTATAAATCAGCTCATTAAGCTTCTCTTGGTATCCCTACAGTGCAAGTTCCAGTTTTATAGCATCCATTGATGAGAAAAGAGAAGAACAGACATGACAATCATGGAAAATTCTCAGGTGGTCACTGTTACAAGACATCCTTCCAAAGCAAGGAGAAACATGGTTTTGCCAAAAGACAATTTTATATGACACTAGATGGACAAGGAAAAAAAAGACAACAAATAATAAGTCATGCGCCACGGCCATAAACTGTGTTAAACTAGAGATTGCCAGTCATGTTCATGTAAAATTGGAAATGCTGTAATGTATTATAAGCACACATTTGTAAATAACTTTTATTAAATCTTTCTACTTTATGTAATAAACAAAATTCATGCCAGTTATCCAGTGCAATATAGCAAGCTTTAATTGCAGTAAGCTAGAATCACTTAACACCATAAGCTACACAGACTGTTTATTCAGTTGGGAATATACTGTTGTTCACATGAAGGCCCATAGGTTATATATATATTTTTTTCTTGTCTAGATTATCAGTGGTATGATTTATCATAAATTAATCTCTCACAAATATATGCAGTAGCTAGTTATGAATAGAACAGTACATTTTGAACTTGCAGTATACATGTAATCATCCTTATTTTTTTTTTCTTTTAAATCTGAAATAAAATACAGTTGGTATTTTTTTCCAATAATTGTTGAGTTTATAAATGGAGTGTTTTGGCTAAAAACGCTCTTTAATGTAATGACTGAAAGAATTCACAACTACTACAGAGAAATGTATGCCCTATTTTTTTATTTCTTGGTTTCCATGTAGATAATGGATGTTGAATTTATTAAAGAAATCTTTAGACACACTTCTTGTGTAATACAATAAAGTAATACGATGAGTAATTATATTGTTTTTATTCGTCACATAGCAAAACGACACTAATGAAGTCTTTACTCTCCACTGCAGAATGCACTGTATGTAATGTTGATCATTTTCCTCAATCTGATGAATTGACATTCTGTGACAGATGTGTGTTTATGAGCAATGAATGTATAGGAATATTGATTATTGCTCCATATACTCTCATTGTCTGCAACAAATGGCATTCAAAAATTGTCAAGGGAAGCTATGAAGTGTTTCCCTGTGTAATACAATAAATCAGATATAAACAAACACGGTGTGTGATCTAACCTGATATGGAGTGATAGCGGTTACTTTTCTTGAATGACTCATTTAGGTGAAAATCGAACGAACCGATTTCCAAGGATGAACAAATTGAAAAGTTTTTTTTGTCTACATAAGGAAACGCAGCAGTTTTGGGTTTCAGATATGAAGTAGTGTGCTAACAAATGATCTCAAGATTCTTGATTCACTTCTGATACTCCCATTTATCCTTTTACAGTGCTGGTTCATTGAATCTAATTCATGACTCTTGGGTAGTTGGTAAAGAAAATTACGAAGGAAATTGTAAATTTGGTTTGTGAGACTATCATCACATAACCAATGTTATGAACCATGAACATTGTATGTTCCTGGATTCCATCCTGAGTTGTTAATCAAATGAATCAAAGATTTCTCAGATTATTTAATTTAAATCGGCAATTACTGAAAGTGAGATGCGATGCTTATCCTTCAGCTTTAGTGCCAGGGTAATGAATTGGATTTGACCTGGGCCAAATTGTCAGGAAGCAAATACTATAATGGGCCTAAGCCCAAATTATACCCCATTTTAGTCATTAAAGAAGTGTGACTACAGAATGATAGGCTGGAGTCAGCAGCCAATCAGGTGAGAGAGAGAGAGAGAGAGAGAGAGAGTAAAAAATTGACAGAGTAATCAGAGTGAGTCAATATAATACTATAAGAGGGAAAAAAAGATTCGGACTAATAGAATTTTAGGGGTTCCCCCCCCTGCTTAACAGTTTTTATTATTTATTTATTTATGTATTTGTTCCATAATTTGGTGAAAAGGTCATGAATGATGGTCAACAGGTTCTGGAATTTGTATCATCGCTTTATCATCGCAGAGTAGACAATAAAATACGGTGAAAACTCAAATAAAGTAGTAAAAATACATACATCTGAGGTGACCGACCATCCAGGATTTTGCGGTTTTGTGATAACAGAAATTAAAGCAAAATCCATGAAACTCCGCAACATTCACAGGAGCTTACAATTTGTTTTAATTACCGCATATTTTCTGCAGATTTGGGCCAAGACGTGCCATGTGACCTCATCACAACACGCATTCAGCCAAAGCCCCCTCCAATTCACTTGTGCCAAACATAAGTGCAGCTAAAAGATCTCATTTACCAGCAAACATCACTGTGAAAGACCATGCAAAACAATCCCGTGCAAATGCAATTTCGCCAGTTCAAGTAGTTTTCCACAAAAAATTCAAAAAGCCGCAGCAAAATCAAGCATTTTTGGCTGCAACAATCACAAACAAAGACTCCTGTATGTGAAATCCTGTACGGATGGGATAGAGGTGATTTGTTTTCTACACTGTATTTCAATTAGAGTTAGTATTACCAATGATTGTCATACACTGTGATTGACATACATTTCTGTGAAGGTGCTTCATCCAAAACATTTCCTTACCTGGCTCTCATAAAAATGTACACTATATGGCTAAAAGTATGTAGATACCTGACCAGCACACCCATGTGACTGTAATCACATTCCATTCCAGATTTAGTCCCCCTTTGCAGTTATAATAACCTCCACTCTTCTGGGAAGGCTTTCCACTAGATTTTATAACATGGCCTCTCTAATTTCTAATTCCATGTCCAAATTCATCCTTTTCACCAGTAATAAATTTCCCCATCTTGGAAATACTAATGCTTCTTCTACTACATTTCTTGTGTCGTGGAAATTAGACAACACTCGTCCTCTGAAGGTAAAAAAAAAATTTATTACAGAAAGATGGCCAAATGTATCATGTACCACTGGTATAATGGAATGAGTCAGTAGGGCATGCCACTTGCTAATAACCCGTCGCAAAAATACTGCGCCTCTTGCACTTCTTAATAAGTACTCTCTTTACTTATTTGTTGCTCGACCCAGACTCTTTCCGTTAGCAAATATGTTTACCGTTATTATCTCTCTCTATATACAGTGAGGGAAAAAAGTATTTGATCCCCTGCTGATTTTGTACGTTTGCCCACTGACAAAGAAATTATCAGTCTATAATTTTAATGGTAGTTGTATTTGAACAGTGAGAGACAGAATAACAACAAAAAAATCCAGAAAAACGCATGTCAAAAATTGTATAAATTAATTTGCATTTTAATGAGGGAAAAAAGTATTTGACCCCCTCTCAATCAGAAAGATTTCTGGCTCCCAGGTGTCTTTTATACAGGTAACGAGCTGAGATTAGGAGCACACTCTTAAAGGGAGTGCTCCTAATATCAGTTTGTTACCTGTATAAAAGACACCTGTCCACAGAAGCAATCAATCAATCAATCAGATTCCAAACTCTCCACCATGGCCAAGACCAAAGAGCTCTCCAAGCATGTCAGGGACAAGACTGTAGACCTACACAAGTCTGCAATGGGCTACAAGACCATTGCCAAGCAGCTTGGTGAGAAGGGGACAACAGTTGGTGCGATTATTCACAAATGGAAGAACCACAAAAGAACTGTCAATCTCCCTCAGCCTGGGGCTCCATGCAAGATCTCACCTCGTGGAGTTGCATTGATCATGAGAACAGTGAGGAATCAGCCTAGAACTACACGGGAGGATCTTGTCAATGATCTCAAGGCAGCTGGGACCATAGTCACCAAGAAAACAATTGGTAACACACTACGCCGTGAAGGACTGAAATCCTGCAGCGCGCGCAAGGTCCGCTGCTCAAGAAAGCACATATACATGCCCGTCTGAAGTTTGCCACTGAACATCCGGATGATTCAGAGGACAACTGGGTGAAAGTGTTGTGGTCAGATGAGACCAAAATGGAGCTTTTTGGCATCAACTCAACTCGCCGTGTTTGGAGGAGGAGGAATGCTGCCTATGACCCTGGAACACCATCCCCACCGTCAAACATGGAGGTGGAAACATTATGCTTTGGGGGTGTTTCTCTGCTAAGGGGACAGGACAACTTCACCGCATCAAAGGGACGATGGACGGGGCCATGTACCGTCAAATCTTGGGTGAAAACCTCCTTCCCTCAGACAGGGCATTGAAAATGGGTCGTGGATGGATATTCCAGCATGACAGTGACCCAAAACACACGGCCAAGGCAACAAAGGAGTGGCTCAAGAAGAAGCACATTAAGGTCCTGGAGTGACCTAGGCAGTCTCCAGACCTTAATCCCATAGAAAATCTGTGGAGAGAGCTGAAGGTTCGAGTTGCCAAACGTCAGCCTCGAAACCTTAATGATTTGGAGAAGATCTGCAAAGAGGAGTGGGACAAAACCCCTCCTGAGATGTGTGCAAAACTGGTGGCCAACTACAAGAAATGTCTGACCTCTGTGATTGCCAACAAGGGTTTTTAAACCAAGTACTAAGTCATGTTTTGCAGAGGGGTCAAATACTTATTTCCCTCATTAAAATGCAAATCAATTTATAACATTTTTGACATGCGTTTTTCTGGATTTTTTTGTTGTTATTCTGTCTCTCACTGTTCAAATAAATCTACCATTAAAGTTATAGACGGATCATTTCTTTGTCAGTGGGCAAACGTGCAAAATCAGCAGGGGATCAAATACTTTTTTCCCTCACTGTATATATACCCGTCGGTATATATCTTAGTTTTGAAGCTGTGATCTAAGAAACACCAATATCTCTGTCGTCGCAGAGGCGAAGTTCCTGGAACTTCTTACAAGAAATCGCTCCATGTAATACTTCTCTTTCAATGTAATACACACATTTCTTATATCATTGACTCCCTTCCACACAGACAGCAATACACAATGATTTTATAAAATTCTAATTCTAAATTCTTGATGATTCCTACCAGTCACTGGTAAGGCTGCATCGGGCTTTCACTCTGCATAACAAAGGGAAAACCACCTGCGCGTCAACGCAGACTTCAGGTTAAAACTTTTCGCTGAGTGTCCTCCAGTTTGCTTGTTGTCCAGAAAAGCTGAAAAGACTCGCGCAGCCCTGCCAGGGGACGCCAAATTGTCGTGGAAATTAGACAACACTTGCAGACTCGTCCTCTGAAGGTAAAAAGGTTTATTACAGAAAGATGGTTAATACAGGATAGAATAAAGCAGGATAGAATAATGAGAGCGCTCTGAAGTGCTTGTGCTGAACCACTACTATATATATGAAACACAGAGCATGACGTAATTCTGTGTACCGATAAGAAGCAGTTTGAAGCAGTTCAAACAGGCTTTGTTTTAGGATCTTAGAAGATGTTTAGATGAACCTTGAACAGAAGAACATGTTTGTGTCTCTGGAAGCAGATAAACATTCTGTACAGATCTCAGTGACATGACATGGCCTTCTTAGGCCATATCCTCTGTGGAACATAAACAGAACAAGAACCAAATTATTACAAAGTAAAAATGAGTCATTTCTCTCGTACTTGTCATTAAGTTTTGGAAGTGCATGCTGTTTTTTTTTTTGCACACAGTAAAAGGATCTGGCTCTGCTGGGTGTTTACAGGACGTCACCATGTTTTCTTTTCCAAATAGACTGACATGCTGATGGAGTGAAGGGGCACTGAGGACATGTCTAGAAAAAGAGCCATGTAAACATTCCGTACTGAACCACAGGGTTTTTTCAGCCACATACATACACTTGTGTTGATGTCATTGCTTAAATAATTCATCATTTCTTAGATATTTTCCAGGTTATTTGTACTAGTAAGCAAAATACCCATCTGTGATGACATTGCTTATAGTGCCTGATGGTTTAGGCGATTAACATAGTACAGAATAATAATAACATTAATATATAGATGGCTGAACACCACTGTTTGATCATTGTTAAAGATATAAAGATTCATTTTTGTACTGAAATATCATATGTCACAATAACGTATAAACTATTTAAAAAAATTTTTTTTAACTCAATCCAGCACCTAATACGTTAGAAGTGTGCATATTTATATGTTTTTTGTATGTACATTTAGAGTTTGAGAGGTATTCGTCTACAATACTGTGCAAAAGTCTTAAACTTTTGTTTAAGTACAATCTTTGTTATACATTTTTATTTGATGACTTCTACATTTTTGAGTCAGTACAAACACAAAGTTTGAAGGATACTGGATTTTGCTGCAAAAATAAGAAGCAAGTGCGACAGTCAGAGTCTCCAGAAGAACTGTGGCTGGTTCTGCAAGATGCTCAATAAAACTTACAGCTCATTTCCTTATAAAACTGCACTAATTAGTAGTACCTGAGACTACAATTTTTTTTAAATCAAGGAGTCACCATACCAAATATTGACTTTGTTTCATTTATTACTGTTTATTGCTCTTTATAGTTTTTTTTTTTTAAATATAGAAACATTTAATTTCATTATTTTTGAAGGTATCTTTGCCCTATAGTGTTTCTTTTCCACAGTACTGTATATATTCCAATAAAACTCTGTATCATTTGCACAAGTCCTGAGTAAGAAGCTCACATACAATATTGTCTTTCCTGCAATCAACTTGTACAATGGAGAAACCAAAAGGAGACTGGCTGCTTGTTTTGTCAAGCACTTTTGTGCCATCAAAATAAAAGGATTACTTTCAACGCTAATGGATATAACATTAATGACGTCATTATTTGGGAGAAATTAAGTGTGGAAACGTACGGAGAAGAAGCTCATCTACACTTCTGGAACACTGAAGCTCCATGAAATGAATATTTCAGCTACTGCTATTACAGCATCAACCTCCTAAAGCAGGGGTGTCCAATCTTATACGGAAAGGGCCGGTGTGGGTGCAGGTTTTCATTCCAACCAAGCAGGAGTCACACCTGATTCCACCTGTTTAATCAACTGATCTTGGCTTTCAATAGACTCAGGTGTGGCTTCTGCTTGGTTGGAATGAAAACCTACACACCTACCCACACACACACCGGCCATTTCCGGATAAAATTGGACACCCCTGTCCTAAAATAGTCTTAAAAGCACTATACAGTAATTGCACAGCCGATGAAGAACGTTTGGCCAAGACATCCTGTTTCTCTGGAAACTTTTTGTACTGTTACATTGACTATCATTACTGATGTACACTGCAGTTCCTTTCTGGATTATTCTACACTGTTGTTAAACTGCGTATAAACTGATGATTTAATATTTGTGTTGTTTTTTCTTTGTTCATTCAAACATAAGTTGGAAGACCTTTTAAAACCTCTATCATGGACTTCCGGTCTTTTCCATACCCTCATCTGTCCTTGGTACACACTATTATGATATCTACCGTAGCAATGTGTTTGATATATTCATTGTTATTATAAAATCTCAGACAGGCAGGGATGATGACTTCACTTCAGTCCCACGTGTGACTGTGCAAAAAGTCAGTCATGTGATTCAATCATATGATTGAAGAAATTTCCCTTGTTCTCTTATTTTAAGAAGATTTATAAAGGACACAAATACTAAATCAAATCAATGTTACATGAATCAAATATTTATTTATATACACGACGTATATTGTTAACAACGCAGTTACCCTTAAATATATGACTGACACGTTCGAATTTGTGTTTCTTTTTTCTCTTTTGTTTAACACCCGTATTCTTAAACCCCGCCCGCTGTGCAGTGATTGGCTACATCCCGTGCTCCGTCAGTATCGACAGCTCCGGTTTCCTTCTGCGATTGGACTACAAAAATAAAGTAGGTGGGTTTTGTAGAAATACGGGTGGAAAGTAAGGCAGCTTTTTCCCGAGCTGCTGGGTTCCTTTTTTTTTTTTTTACCCATAATGCACCAATTATAGGCTGCTTAGGAGTGACTGTCTAAGTGTTAGAGCTGCTATAGTTTTTTATTTTTAATTTTATTATGTCTGTTCATTTATTAAACAGCTAAGAAGTGACAGAGAGGAGAAAAGAATAGCTTAGATCTGTCTTGCTGTTGTTCCTGATTATATCTCGGCGATGCCTCTTTTCACGTCCAATCCTTTTGATCAAGATGTTGGTAAGTTGTAGAAATGTCGTGGAGCTTGTTAGCGAGCTAGCACACACACACACACAGACACAGGCTGGCTGTGATGCTGTACTGTTGTTAGCTTAGCATCTGGGTACATTTCCCTGTTGATTTGTTGTGTCTGTGTATTTTGCTGCCACTGTACGTGAAAATAACAGAAGCAAGAATGACGACATTTTGCCGCAGATATGTCTTTGTTTCCTAGCAGTAGACTTTGAATGGGGTTAAAAGCGACTGGCCGATTAGCTAGAGTTAGCTAGTTGATGTTAGCACTTAGCATGGTACGTCATTTTCACTGTGTTTAAGTACACACACAGTATCTACACGGGTGTAACATGTCAGAACACACTTTCGGTCCTGAATGAAAACTAGAGTGAAAGTTGTCATGGCCAGGGCTGTTATTTTAGTCTGTGGGCTTTACCCAGGAGCTACAGTGACACTGCAAATGCGAGGCTAGGGAGCGGCTGGCTAACGGAGCCAGCCGGCTTTATTCTAGCCAAAGGTGTTTTCTGGTAGCACCGCTATCAGGTCAAAGGCGGTGCTGGCGAATATCACGTCATATACGTCATTTGCATATTCATGAGATCGGTATGCTTATCTGCATATCAAAGCAGGTTTTTAGAATAGAAAGTACGCACACAGCGGGGCGTGCTGTTACAGGAAAATAATCCACGACGGGTTATTGTGACGCCTCAAAGTTGATTCTATTATATCTTATGCCACAGCAATTTGCAAATGATTATATTTATTAAAAAAAAAAAAAAAAAACGAGGTGTATGTAGCATATCAGAATAATAATTAAGTAAGGGATTAAACTCAACGGGGCTGTGCTGTTATAGGAAAATAATCATTACAAAGTGGTGCACGCTAGGAACAGCGTACAGTACGCGTGGTGTGAGAGATTGCCCAAGCATTGTTCGTCATATTGTGATTCGTCTTCGTTGTGGTAGTCCTTCACACCAGAATACCTGCTTTACTGCTCTGTACTGACTTGAGCCAGGATGGGTAGTGCAAGTTGTCCTGATGCGCATGCATCGACCGTATGTGTAGGCGTACATGTCATATGGAGTATACTTTAAAAGGTTATGCATATGACTGTGCATATACACTAGTGTACGTGTAAAAAAACAAAGAAAAAAACAAGTATACCAGAGGCCTAAGTCTACCACCCTGAAATGGATTTTTTTCCTATAGCAGCATGTTCCTGAAGTGTTTTATTCCTTTTGCAGTCTTTAAGTCATTAATAAATGATACGTTGTGCTGTTTAAGTGCTTAAAGTTGCAGGAGCAGCTGAGAAGGGTCAGCTGTCATCATATGGTATGAGAGCAACCTCTAGAGGCGAAATGAAAACCATCACTGACAGATTTTATTGTGGTGTTTGAAGTGTTTTTTGATTAATTTTGGATGTCTGTATTTTTATTTGATATTTGGAGTGTTGCTTTTTGGTCGAGTTTGGATATAAACTTTTATTTACTTTAATATTTATTAATGGTTAAAATGTGAAAAAAGTACACTTTCATGGTGCTTGTCAGTGTTGTTTATTTTTGTAATGAAGTTCAGCAGTATTTTACTTTAGGTGTTATGTTTTCATTTAGTATCCCTTTTAAACCGTATCAGTTATTATTATGGAGAAATGGAGAAAATGTTTCATGGCATGGTTTTTAATACAGTCAGGGCAAAACTGTATGGCAGAAATATATAACAAATCTTGAAGGCCTTCACAAAACATGCATATCAATTTTCAGATATATTTGTCCCTTTTAAAAAATCAGACAAGTAAGCAGTTTCAGGTGTATTTGCATTTTATGTCTATAATAAGAAGTTAGTACAAATGATGATTTTAACATGGAGTCATGAGTAATGACAGCCCGTGTAAGTCTGCCACATGGTGTCCTTCAGTATTATTTTTTAATTTGTTTAATATTTCTATGCAGAGAAAGCAACCAGTGAGATGAACACGGCTGAGGACTGGGGCCTCATACTGGACATATGCGATAAGATAGGACAGTCACGCACCGGGTGAGTCCTCCTACCTAGTCCTGAACTCTATTCATCTTCTTTCTGATCAGTGTCTATGTACAGTATATCAGAGCAAATGAGGGTTGATGGTTAGTTTCTTGCATTTTGTAGACCTAAAGAATGCCTTCGCTCCATTATGAGGCGAGTCAACCACAAGGATCCCCATGTAGCCATGCAGGCTCTGACAGTACGTTTGTTCATCCTTAAGTCTCTCTCCCTTGATTCTTGTGAAGTGGTTTTGGTTTTACTGATGTCGTACAGTCCCTTCTGAAAGTACTGGAATGACTAAAATATTGGGACATGTGATTGACAGGTGTTTTCTTGTTGCACAGGTGTGCCCTGTTCGATTGATTGATTGTATAAACAGTTAATAGCTCTAAATGTCTACTCTTGGTTTGAGGACTGGGCTTTGCCTGTGAAGACTGCATTTGTTGTTAAAACAGATAAACCAATATGAAGACCAGAGAGCTGTCTATAGGAGAAGGGTTAGGGAAATTTGATCAGATTCAAACCGCTCACCTAAAAATTGGGTGGGTTGACACCAAAGGCACCTTGTTGTAAGTTGTTTGATACATCTCGATGTAAATATCAGAAAATTAAAGCTGAAATTCTGATCTGTCGTGTCATATAGATCTTTTAATCCTGAACCCAAATTCAGTGTATAGCAAAATCAAAAGAATTGGCCTTGCTGTTCCAATACTTTCGGAGGAGACTGTATGCTGTTGTCTTGTCATGGAAAACAAGTCTGCTTGTTTTTAAGTCACGTGACTGTGATGAGTCTGTACTTTTTTTTTTCTCCCTCCCCCTCCTGCACAGTTATTAGGGGCTTGTGTGTCAAACTGTGGGAAAATCTTCCATTTGGAGGTGTGCTCGCGAGAGTTTGCCAGTGAAGTTAGCAGTGTCTTAAACAAGGTATGTTCACTGGTTTATGAGAGTGTGGTCCTTCTGTTAATTTTTAGCCGACACTGAGAATTAGTTGTTGTTTTAATCAGGGCCACCCAAAAGTATGTGAGAAGCTCAAGGCCCTCATGGTGGAATGGGCTGAGGACTTCCGAAACGACCCCCAGCTCAGTCTCATATCAGCTATGATCAAGAACCTGAGAGAGCAGGGTGTCACCTTCCCTGCTGTCGGCTCCCAGGTTAGTACATTAATGCTGTTTCCACTCTCCTCCTCTGTAGCTTCTGGACAGTTTCAGTAAACAATGCCTGGTAGTAGTAAGCCAAGGAGAAGTATATTTGACATTCTGAATGATCCGAATAACTGAAGATCGTGAGTTCTGTGAACCCCAACGATGTCCTAGCCGTCAGTGGTCAGGAGTCCAAGAGAGCAAAATTGGACATGCTGTCTGGGTGGCAGGGGAGGAATACCCTATCAATCACAATGACACTAGTGTAGTTGTGGGCTTTTGTGAGCTTCTGTATGTTGACAAGTATGGTTAGCGCTTTCCTCTAAGTATGTTACTTTGCCCTGTGACGCAGCTTAAAAAGATGCTGTTAGCTAGCACCCTTCCGTGTTGGTAGCTGCTGTATTATAGGTTAGACTTGGCTGGTGGGTGGGCATTTATTCGGGAATAAATGGGAGGAGTAAAAAAATAAATAACAATATCCATCTAATATCCATCCGTCCACCACCCCCCCTCCCTTTCTTCTAAAACATAAAATAACTAGACAAGCATGTAAACTGTAGGTCATATTTTAGGAATGTGCAACCTGGATCAATGATTGTATGTTGTTTTGCAGGCAGCAGAGCAAGCAAAAGCCAGCCCTGCCTTAGTGGCCAAAGACCCGGCAACATCCACAACCAAGAAAGAGGAAGAGGACTTGGCCAAAGGTGCGCCCCTCAGACATTCGGTTGTAATGGCCCCAGATGACAAACAGGCTTTTAAGAAGCTGTGTTAAATGTATTTGCATGAACTGGGTCCTGACTTTGAGTGCTCAGCAACACTTTTATGGTGAAAAGAACCTTGGTCCCCCCACCACCCTGAGAGTATACATTCTATAAAAGCATTGGCGCTTGGGTTTGGTACGAGTAATTTGTAAATAGCACAAAATATGGGATAAAGACTTTATTTCAGTTGCCATGCCTTACCACACTGTAACAGTGCTCAAAGTGTAGAAGGTTGACTTTGATTTTATCTCCTACATGCAGCCATTGAGTTGTCCTTAAAGGAGCAGCGGCTGCAGAACCAGACCTCGTTCTCCGGGCTTTACCCGAGCGCCAGCAGCCTTCTCGCCTCCCACAAAGCAGAGGGAAGGAAAGTTCGGGCTATTTATGATTTTGAGGCAGCAGAGGACAACGAGCTGACCTTCAAATCTGGAGAGATCATCACCATCTTAGATGACAGGTCACCCTCTACCTTAGAACAATGCTGGGATTTAAACTTTATGTAGCTTTTTGATGAATCCGATCATACGTCATATTTACTGCGTAATGTCAGTTGGGTGTGCTCATACGGTTTGATAATGAAGTATTTATTCATTTATTACAGTGACCCCAACTGGTGGAAAGGTGAGACGTATCAGGGCGTGGGCCTTTTTCCATCCAACTTTGTCACAGCAGACCTGACAGCAGAGCCAGAGATGAGTGAGTAGATTTATTATCTTTGTCGTCTTGCTGTGGTCTGTTGTCACTACAATACTCCTGTCTTTGTATTTCTGTTTCATGACGTTCTTACGTTTTATGATGCGCTACTCGAGCTGAGGTCACGCAGATGTCTTTGTTACCCTGTTTTCCCAGTGAAAACAGAGAAAAAGACCGTGCAGTTCAGCGAGGACATCCAGGTGGAGACCATTGAACCGGAGCCTGAGCCTGTCTACATAGACGAGGTGAGGGTTCTTGTAAATAAAATGCACGGCCCTTAATTTAAGTTGCACGAATCAGTGCGTCATGCTCTTATTGGGAGTTTTAGTTCCTGTGCGTTATGTCTTGTAAATGGATCAACTCGATAAAAGCTACCTGATTGACCCTTCGTATGGGAGTAATTTTGCGATGCTGTAATCCACACAGGAGAAAATGGATCAGTTGCTCCAGATGATCCAGAGTGCAGATCCAACAGATAATGAGTCAGACGCCTGTGAGCTGCTCCAGCTCGAGGGTAGGTCATAGGGCCTATATATATATATATATATATATATATATATATATATATATATATATATATATATATATATATATATATATATATGTGTGTGTGTGTGTGTGTGTGTATATATATATATATATATATACACACACACACACATATATATATATATATATATATATATATATATATATATATATATATATATATATATATATATATATATATACATAGAGTTCCTCTTAAATTTTTTATTTGGATCTGTGTGTTTAACTTATTTATTTTTTTCTCTTTCTGTTCAGCTGCCTGCAACCAAATGGGTCCGCTCATTGATCAGAAACTGGAAGAAATTGACAGGTCATTGTTAATTCATGGATTCATTGATTGAATTGAAACTCTGATTTATTTATTTTTTCTAGAATTTTTTCATAGAACATATTTTTTCCATGTTGTTCACACTGCCTTACAGGAAGCACTCAGAGCTGTCTGAGCTTAATGTGAAGGTGATGGAGGCACTCTCACTGTATGCCAAGCTGATGAACGAGGACCCTGTGTATGCCATGTACGCCAAACTGCAGAGTCAGCAGTACTACATGCAGCAGCCCGGCACCTCACAGCAGGTGAGCAGCTCCGTCAAATGAACTTTAGTACAATCGGTCACGCTCAATATTTCGAGCATGAGTATATGCCGTGTGTCCGCAGGTGTATCCAGGGCAAACATCTGCAGGACAGTATACGGTGGCTGCTACAGGGGTGCAGGGTTACAATGTGGAGCAGATTCCTGCCATGAACCAGGCTCCTTTACCAGGCCAACCAGTGCCCAGGTAACATCTGATCATTCTACTGCTCTCCTGAAAAATACAGAAATTATATAAATGTTATTTTCAAGCCCTGGAGAGTCTATAATTCATTGTAATCCATTCAACGTTCGACATGTGTTTCTTCACCAGTGATATGCACATGTACATAGGCCAGGCGCCCGTGTACAGCGCTCCTGCGGGCAGCATGGCTCCTGCTGAAGTGCAGCAGGCATACCAGAACACCGCCAGTGGACAGGCAGGCCTGACCCAAAATCTCAGCTACAGCTGTGCCAATCCTACAGACCCTCAACAGAGCCCTTACCCAGAAAAAGCCCTCTTATAGGACCCCGAACACATTTCTCTCTTCTCCAGTATACATACACACCCTTCTCATGAACAAAGAGGTGCAAGCTAACACTAAAACAACATGGCTGCACAGCACGGGTGCAGACTGATCCGCACTCTTAGTTGACCGTCGTTGTTTCTGATGAACATACACATGTCCATACACACTACGCTCTTTCAGTAACGCACCCAGAGGGTAGAAACCCGTCTGTCTGACCAAGTAAACGACACCGAATATCGATTCACTGCTGACTGGTTACATTATGCAATTTGAAGAAAGGCAGACAGAGGAGTCAGTCTCTCTCTAGCCATCTCACTAGCTCTCTCTCTTTCACTCGCACTCTTGAAATATATCTCCATCTATCTCTCTCTATCATGATGCCTGTGTCTTTCTTTCATGCTATATCCTGTGTTTTGCTATCTGTCTCTATCTTCTCTCCATCTTTCTTTCTATTTCTCTACCTCGCTTATCTGTCTGACTCGCTAGCTCCATCCAACCATTTTTGTCTCACCGTCTGTCTTTCACACTCTTTCTCCAGCTTTCTTTCTCTGTCTTGATCTATGTCTCTCAAGTTCTATCTCGGTCCTTCACTCTTGGGTTATTTGACTGCTTCGGTGCCACCCTAATGCCTACTACAGATTCACACTTACTTGTTTGGGGGGGGATACAAGCGGAGCATGCACATGTACATAATTTCCCCTTCCGTTCTGGAACTTCTGACAGTCGCAGGTGTTTGTTGCTACAGGATTTCATAGGAGAAGTTTTCGTTTTCCTGCGAGGTCAGTCTGCATACACGAGTGTACGGCCTTCGCATGTCATTAGTTCTCCGAAAAAAAAAGAAAAGAAAAAAAAAGCATAGCAGCCATTCCACCTCTCATGTCGGACTGTGTAGTACAGCAACAGCATGGTCCCTAACAGAGTGGCGTAGTCCATACAGCGCCTCCTGCAGTTCTCAACAGGATGGTGCAGCCCATCTTCCTAGCTTCTTGAAACATTTCTTTAACACAGTGTTAAATTGATTCTTAATTGTAGTATGTCTATTTATTTTGACTGTCATTTTAAATGCACTGTACTTTGATATAAGAGAAGAATGATATTCTGCTTTAAAATGTAGGTCTGTGTGTGTGTATATATACATATATGTATATGTGTATATTATATATTTATATATATATATATATATATATGTGTATATTTTATATATATATATATATATATATATATATATATATATATATATATATATATATATATATATATATATATATATATATATATATATATACACACACGTATGTGTGTGTGTGTGTGTGTGTGTGTGTGTGTGTGTGTGTAATATGAGAACCTGTGTTACAGCAGTTGCTCCTTCTGATGATGAAAGAGCACGGTGAAAGGCATGTAGTAATATTACTCGACGATGTTATGCACTTTTGATTTTGACTCACAGTCTCAAGTTTGAGCTCACCTCAAGTTGTTAAACATTTTAACCACGAACGGACTAAAGCGGCTAACGGAAAGGTTCGGATATTTAGGCGCTGGGAATTTTACGATTTCAAAAACACTAAAAAAAAAAAAATAATAAATGTCCTCGTACGTTTTGAGACGTCTCGATTCCCCTGCATCGAGAACCAGTTGTGTATCATGTATATGTGGGAATGAGTGTCGTCCACCCTAACGTCACTACATTTTTAATCATTTTGGAAGATTTGCGTAGACTGAAATCGAGTTCATTAGGATCAGAGGTCGTATCCTCTTTGCCCTGGTATCATATGTGTAGGTGGAATAGCTAAATATTAAAGAGTTGTTCAAAGATCTCGACCTGGGGACAATGAGCCAGTTCCACGGTGGTCCACTGCTTTTTACACACAGCTGTGATCCTGATAGAAACTTTATCACAGGGAGAATGTTTCCATGTTTTAACGGTTCTTGGTGTATCAGTTCGGTTAAATGTATCTAGTTGTTTATGTACTATTTTAATCATCTGAATGATTAGTATTCACAATAAAATTAGCCCAAATATACATTGTGGTGTGTTCGGGGCTTATTACGGTGAAAAATAATAATAAGAAGGGAAGCGTTATCTTAACGTTAATGTTTAATGCGCTTAAACATTTTTGTTTGAAAGTAAAATAAGCAGTAAATGAGCATTAGGTCTATTGATTATTACTTCTGGTTGGGTGTGAAATGATCTCGGATCATTGAGTAAAAGTATGACTATTGAAACTAACCTCTACCTAGAATATAACTCTATCGCAAATAAAATGTACCGTTTACTGTAAATGGTCATAAAATATCCGTTTATATATTAAAAAATAATTATGCACATTTAGATGTTAATAGTAGCATTTACACTCACTGTCCACTTTATTATAAACATCTGCACGTTTTATGCTGTTATTTAATCAGCCAATCATTTGGTAGCAGCGCAATGCAAAAAAAAAAATTATTTAAAAAAATCATGCAGATCCAGGTCGAGAGTTTCAGTATCAACTTTTGACATGAAACATCAGAATGAAGAAAATGTGTGATTTTGATCATGGCACGGCTGTTGGTTTGAGTATTTCAGAAATGTCTGATCTGGGAATTTTACACACAACAGCATGTAGAGTTTACACAGAATGGTGCAAAACAAAACATTGAATGAGCGACAGTTCTGTGGGTGGAAACGCCTTGTGGATAAGAGAGGTCAGAGGATAATAGTTCAAGCTGCCAAGACAGATGTAAGTTATATAACAACACTTTACACCTGTGGTGAGCAGAAAAGCATGTCGGCATGTACAAAACATCGAATGTTGAGGTGGATGGGCTACAACAGGAGAAGATCACATTGGGTTCCAGTCCTGTCAGCCACAAACTGAAGCCTGAGTCTATCATGGGCACAGGCTCACGCAAACTGGACAGTTGAAGATAAATAATAATAATAAGAATAATAATAATAATACAGTGAGTTTGTACTCATGACTGGGGAAAAAGTTTGTGAAGTGTTAAAGATCCTGAATTTTACAAGTCAATATGAGAAGGATAAAACATAAAAAAAATATTTGTATATGTAAACATGACTTTACTTTTTTGTCATAATTTTTCCTTCCACTAGAGGGAAATCTGTTTTTTGAAGCATACTTGGATTCAAGTTTGCATCCATCCATGCATCCATTTTCTGTACTGCTTATCCTTACTGGGTCGCCCCCTATCCCAGTGGGCATGAGGCACAAGGCAGGGGCCACCCTGGACTAGGTGCCAATCCATTGCAATCCAGGCGAACGTGCTAACCACTAAGCCACCATGCCTGCTAGTCACTTTATTAGGAACAGCTGTACTCCTGCTCATTCATGCAATTATCCAATCAGCCAATCATGTCACAGCAGCATCATATATAAACCATAAACCCGTCTGGTCATTCTCCTCTACCCTGTCTCATCAACAAAATGTTTTTGGCCACAAAATGCCACTTGCTGGATTTTTTCCCCCACACTGTTCTGTTGTGTGCGAAAATCCTAGGAGACCATCATTTTCCGGAACACTCAAATTTGGGGGCGCACAGTGGCTTAGTGGTTAGCACGTTCGCCTCACACCTCCAGGGCCGGGGGTTCGAGTCCACCTGGGGCCCTGTGTTTGTGGAGTTTGCATGTTCTCCCTGTGCTGCGGGGGTTTCCTTTGGGTACTCCACTTTCCTCCCCCAGTCCAAAGACATGCATGGTAGGCTGATTGTCGTGTGTAAAGTGTCTGTATGAATGGGTGTGTGAGTGTGTATGTGATTGTTCCCTGTGATGGACTGACACCCTGTCCAGGATGTACCCCCCCTTGTGCCCCATGCTCCCTGGGATAGGCTCCCGGTGACCCTGAAGGATAGGCGGTATAGAAGATGGATAGATGTTTGATTTGAACATGAACTGAAGCTCTTGATCTCTATGATATTATGCCACAGTATTAGCTGATTGGATAACTGCATGAATGAATATCGACCTATAAGAAGAGATATTTTACCTATCCATCACCTCTCCACAATTTCATGCTCACATCAAAACCGAAACTACACCGAGTATAGTTTTCACTTGACCACTTTACTGGATTATTTGTGACCTCCATAAAAAGAGAAGCGTGACTTCTTCATCGTTAAGACAATAAAAATGGAAATGCAGTGTAAGCAGTAGCAGCGTCCAGAGTCCATAGCAGCAGTCAGTTAGCTGTGTGAACTAGACGTGGGGGTAGTGGATGCACCTGACTCGACTTTCGCTGATTACTTCTGGAGTGTCAGGAAGTCAGGATGCCTTCTGGAAGGACAGTCAAGCTCATCCTGTATGAGGTGTTAGAGTTTGTATGTCTGTGTGTGCCTATGTTCGTGGTTCTGGAGCGATTTGCGTCGCTTATGAGCTTTGTAAATGTCAACGACACTACAGCTTACTGGTTGGTGGTGGCAGCATCCATAGCCTATGTGACCTCTGTGTCCCTGTTTGTCTGGGTGCCACTGAAGTACTTCATCCTGAAGTCCAGGGGAATTTTTAAAGAAGTTACTAACTGGTAAGTGTGTCTTGCATTTGTACATAATGACCCTTCAGTGACCATTAACCCTTATGTTCTGTTCACTACCTTCAGTGTATCTTAATTTCTAACAGCAAACATGTTAGAAATAAAATCAAATGCAGAAATACACAGAGAATCTCTTTACAAGTGCAGGAATCCTCCTGATGGCTTGAGGTATAGAGGTGTAATTGCAAATAAGAGTGGGAAAAAAAATCGTCTTCTTGGGAAAAGGAGTCTGAATGTTTACCCAATTTTGCTACTTGTTTTGTATTTTAAAATAAATTCATTCATATCATTCATTCATCTTGAGTAGCCACTTTATCCTGGTAAGTGAATCTATAGACTATCCCGTGAGATGCTAGTCCATCGCAGAGCACCATGCACACACTCATTCTTGGTTAATTTAGCCAGTCTATCTAATAGTATCTTGTTGGGAGGTGGGAGAAAACCCACATAGACACGGTGAGAACATGAGAAACTTCACATAGGCAGTAACCCAAGCTTTGAATTAACCCAGGACGCTGGATTTGCATCACCATCATACCACCCTAACAGAAGTAGGATTTTTGAAAAATGTAAGATCATGTACAAGAAGTAATGTTCTAAAAAAAAAAAAAAAAAAAAGAAAGAAAGAAAATGTCAAACATGAAATATAGGATATAATCTCTTGGTGTTTAGCCTGTACAAAACCCATAATGTCTGTTTTCATAGAATGAAATGCCTATAGCTTGACATATCTGAGGAGTTCATATCTTCTGCACCATAGATGTGTATCTTGATTAAACTGAACATGTTGACATCAAAATCTGTGCTTTCACAGGAGACCTGTGACTCTCGCCCATGCACTTCTCTGCACGCTTCCATGTTTTGCGATTCTCATTGCCAGCTCAAAGGTAATATCATGATCAGATAGTACATCCACTTAGCATCTCGTTCACCATTTCAACGTTGACAGATACCAAATTCAAATGTTACTCAGGTCTTTACTTCCTTACAAACCATGTGACAATTGGTGTTGAAAGCTAACCCACCTGAAAATAACCTCTTGAGGGAACTGTTCAAGTAAAACAATTTTTCACTTACATTTTATCACTTAAGGTTTTGTTTTTTTTTACTTACATTAAATGTGGGTAATAAGTCAAGACAAGTTCTGCTTCTCTAGCTTTGCCCAGGGGCTAGAAAGCTAATGTAGCAAACAATACAATTAGCCCAAAACTAACTGTATGTTGAAGTCCTAATGCACTGACATGACAAACCTTGTCTTGTCTTTGGCATACTCCAAATAATAGTAAGAAATTATACGTCTGTACTTATAGCTAGTTGATATTA
Organism: Ictalurus punctatus; assembly: GCF_001660625.3. Lineage (NCBI taxonomy): Eukaryota > Metazoa > Chordata > Actinopteri > Siluriformes > Ictaluridae > Ictalurus > Ictalurus punctatus. The sequence continues at coordinate 6,443,226 of NC_030422.2, read as the reverse complement.
GAATTAAGTTGTTTGATTTGAGTTTCGGTGTGATGCTTTTTCAGTACAAGTTATTTCTTGTAGAGTTCTGAATGAAAGGCATTCAGTGAGCCACACTAAAAACAACAGTTTTATCATTAACTTGCGCTGCACCTGTGGAATGTTAATGGTTTTCTATTACAACCAACTTTGTAAAAGCTTTGTTTAGGATTGTTCTAGGTTACGAGTATGTGGCTGACAAGCTTAACAACTTCCTTGATGAAATATATCCTTATATATCCCGCAGTACAATAGGTACATACAGTATCTCACAAAAGTGAGTACACCCCTCACATTTTTGTAAATATTTGATTATATCTTTTCATGTGACAACACTGAAGAAATGACACTTTGCTACAATGTAAAGTAGTGAGTGTACAGCTTGTATAACAGTGTAAATTTGCTGTCCCCTCAAAATAACTCAACACACAGCCATTAATGTCTAAACCGCTGGCAACAAAAGTGAGTACACCTGAAATGTGTGAAAATGTCCAAATTGGGCCCAAAGTGTCAATATTTTGTGTGGCCACCATTCTTTTCCAGCACTGCCTTAACCCTCTTGGGCATGGAGTTCACCAGAGCTTCACAGGTTGCCACTGGAGTCCTCTTCCACTCCTCCATGACAACATCACGGAGCTGGTGGATGTTAGAGACCTTGTGCTCCTCCACCTTCCATTTGAGGATACCCCACAGATGCTCAATAGGGTTTAGGTCTGGAGACATGCTTGGCCAGTCCATCACCTGCACCCTCAGCTTCTTTAGCAAGGCAGTGGTCGTCTTGGAGGTGTGTTTGGGGTCGTTATCATGCTGGAATACTGCATACTGATCATGCTCTGCTTTAGTATGTCACAGTACATGTTGGCATTCATGGTTCCCTGAATGAACTGTAGCTCCCCAGTTCCGGCAGCACTCATGCAGCCCCAGACCATGACACTCCCACCACCATGCTTGACCCTAGGCAAGACACACTTGTCTTTGTACTCCTCACCTGGTTGCCGCCACACACGCTTGACACCATCTGAACCAAATAAGTTTATCTTGGTCTCATCAGACCACAGGACATGGTTCCAGTAATCCATGCCCCTAGTCTGCTTGTCTTCAGCAAACTGTTTGCGGGCTTTCTTGTGCATCATCTTTAGAAGAGGCTTCCTTCTGGGACGACAACCATGCAGACCAGTTTGATGCACTGTGCGGTGTATGGTCTAAGCACTGACAGGCTGACCCCCCACCCCTTCAACCTCTGCAGCAATGCTGGCAGCACTCATACGTCTATTTCCCAAACACAACCTCTGGATATGATGCTGAGCACGTGGACTCAACTTCTTTGGTTGACTATGGCGAGGCCTGTTCTGAGTGGAACCTGTCCTGTTAAATTGTTGTATGGTCTTGGCCACTGCACTGCAGCTCAGTGTCAGGGTCTTGGCAATCTTCTTATAGCCTAGGCCATCTTTATGTAGAGCAACAATTCTTTTTTTCAGATCCTCAGAGAGTTCTTTGCCATGAGGTGCCATGTTGAACTTCCAGTGACCAGTATGAGGGAGTGTGAGAGCGATGACACCAAATTTAACACACCTGTTCCCCATTCACACCTGAGACCTTGTAACACTAACAAGTCACATGATACCGGGTTGGGGGATAGCTAATTGGGCCCAATTTGGACATTTTCACTTAGGGGTGTACTCACTTTTGTTGCCAGTGGTTTAGACATTAATGGCTGTGTGTTGAGTTATTTTGAGGGGACAGCAAATTTACACTGTTACACAAGCTGTACACTCACTACTTTACATTGTAGCAAAGTGTCATTTCTTTAGTGTTGTCACATGAAAAGATATAATCAAATATTTACAAAAATGTGAGGGGTGTACTCACTTTTGTGAGATACTGTATATTTATTTACTTAAATAATTTAGCGGATATGACAAATTGACAGTTATTTTTCAGGATTTCTCACAGGTAGTGTTGAAGAGCTATCCTGACTCATCTGTATATCTTCGCAGGTTCAGTTGGACATGGGAGTTTTATATGACCACTTTAGTGAGCTTCCTGTCTCACTGGTTCTCTTTGCCCTTATCTGCGTGGACATTGTAGAAAGAATTCGTCCATATAGCCTGAGAGGACAAGGTATGTCTTAGTGAATGTATTGATCTGAAAAAATACCGTATTTATAGACGTATAAGTCTTCAAATAATTTTCAACTGTAGACAAACATATCAACATTATACAGTAGGTTAGAATTGAGAGATAATTCAATATATACTAAAAATGTTTTTATACAGTCAATGTCCACTTTAATAGGAACACTGGTATACCTCCTTATGGATGTAATTATGCAATCAGCAGGAGCACAATGCAAATCATGCAGATATAGGTCAAGAGCTGTACATGGGGGTGTGGAAAATGTGACCTGAGACTACAAAACTGAGCAGCAATATTTTTTCTTCGATGTTTAATGTCCAGTGTCTGTGAACCTGTGCTGTCTCAGTGTCAGATTCCTGTTCTTGGCTGGCAGGAGTGGAACGTTCTTTCTTTGGCTTTTGTAGCCCATTCACCTCAAGATTTGGCATGTTATATGTTCTGAGAAGCGGAAAAACGGGAAAAATGGGAAATGGGAAAAACGGTTCCCATTATTCTGTGTGATCTCTATAGACCTTTGTACATGAAAATTCCAGCTCAGAGTTTTCTTAAGTACTCAAACTGACACCAACAAGCACACCATGGTCAAAATCATTGAGATCATGTTTTTCTTCCACAGTCTGATGTTTGATGTGAACATTTACTGAAGCAATTGACCTATATCTGCATGTTTATTATGCACTGTGCTGCTGCTACATGATTGGCTGATTTTATAATTGCATGAATGAGCAGGTGTACAGCTATTCCTAATAAAGTGGGCGGTGTGTGTATATAAACAGTTTTTAAGAATTGCCTGCAAACTAGGGGGCATGGTGACTTAGTGGTTAACACGTTCACCTCATACCTCCATTGTTGAGGGTTCGATTCCTTTCGGGGGTTTCCTCTGGTTTCCTCCCCCAGTCCAAAGATATGCATGGTAGGCTGATTGGCGTGAATGTGTGTGAGTGTGCCCTGCGATGGGTTGGCACCCCGTCCTGAGTGTCCCCTACCTTGTGCTTTATGTCTCCTGGGATAGGCTCCATAACCCTATTAAAAGTGCCCAGTGAGTGTATGCTCTTGAAATTTAAATGACTGCTGATTTACTAACTAATTGCTATTAATGGGTTTAAATGAAATGAATTGATTTTAAAAAGTGTTTTTTTCTCATGAAGCAGATAGTCTGGACTTTGAGGGTCCTGGGCCTGTTCTGGAGCAGGTGTCCACGGTGTCATCACACATGCAGAGTAACAGAGGTGCAAATGGCTCGGAGCCGAGGTCAGAAGTCACGAGTACATTACCATCAGGACATTGGGCAGACATGAATGGCATTGCACGTTCTTCCACTATGGCCTACGTGTACTCCTCCCACTCTGACTCAGGCTCTCTTAGCTTCCTCTGGGTTCGAGACCCTCGCGCTGAGCTCTTCCTGGAGACATTTGTGTTCTGGCTGGATACAGTGGAGATGATCAGAGTGGCTGGGGTTCAGGAGGTCTACAACTCAAACTGGGCCTTTCCTATCTACATCCTAAGCTTTTTCTCCATTCTGCGTGTGGTTGTAACTCCTAACAATCCAATGCTAGCATCTTTAGGAGTCATAGCACAGGATCTGCCCTTCCTGGTTTTACGCATCTGCCTGGTAACTATCTTTGGTTATGTGACTCCGATACTCTACATCATGAAAAATCTGCTCACATGTCTGACTTTTCTTTACTTTCACTTCCTGACAAAACTGAAGGTGTTCAACAGAGGAAGCTTGTTCTGAGACCTCTGGAGGGGAAGCTACTGGTTACCGCTTTGGGTAAAGAAATGTATGGGGTGGATATTAACAACTACTAGTAGCATTGAACACACTCTTTTTTCACTGATGTTACTTCAGAGAAGACAAACTAATAATAGGAGTCCACATAGCTGCTTCTTCTTCTTTCTTTTTTTTTTGAAAATATGCCTCCCCTGGTTTATTTCTGAAAGTTTGGGGTGGCTAATTTCTTATTGAAAATGTATATGGGAAAAGTGTTTTACAGGTGCTATAAGGCATTCTATTGTTAGCAGTAATGTAAGTGATTTTCAGTCAGACCATCCAACACACATGAAGTTTCATTCATCTTACAACCTGTACAACTAACACAGTTCTAATAGCCTCGTCACGTTTACTTTCTCTGGGACTACTCTGCCTAAGCAGAGAAAGATAGTTGGAATATTAATAGAAATAAAGAGAACTGGGATGTAGCAAGCCATTAGCTTCCACCCAACATTCCTTTATTGAATTTAAACTTCATACATTGCCTGGCATAAGTATTCACCCCCATTGAGCTTCCCCACATTTTTGTAATGCTGCAATCTGGAACTCAAATCAACTTCATCTGTTATTATATGTCGTGGATCTGCACAAAATACTTTTGGAATATTGAATGGGGTGGGGTGGGTTGCTTTGGGTGGGGAGGGGAGTGTGAGTGTGCTGGCCAATATAATTCTCAATAAAGTTGCAAAATTATTTACAGGTAAAAAAATATATAATAAACTGTGAGATCATATAAGTATTTATAACCCTGCTTCCGTGGGACACATAACAGTTCAATCCGATCGAGAAAATTGCTGTTTACCTGTCATCAAACAATGTCGAACAAAAGGAATGGACAAAATTCATATCGAATGTGCAAAGCTGATAGAGACATATCCCTGAAGACTTGAAGTTGTAATTGCAATCAAGGGGGTGGGGGGGTAAATACTTGTGCAACTACCAAATGTATGTTTTTTGTATAAGTAAAGTGATGGACATGGTGACGCATGTTATAACAGATGAAACATTATGACCAAAGTCCTCTAAAATATATATATATATATATATATATATATATATATATATATATATATATATATATATATATATAAAAACCGCTTTACATTACACTATGCTGTTGACCCCATGACATATCTTTATGGGAATAATATTTTGATCTGTAATCATTTGTTTGTGGGATTGTGAGACAAAGTAGAGGTGCACTGAATTTGCTTGAATCATGTTTATTAACAGACATGCATTTTATTTTATTTTATTAGTTGTCCAAGCGTTTTGGGTTTATAGATCTATCGCACATTTAAGTTCTTATTTATCATTTTTATCGTTCCTGTTCTGTCAGAAAACATTGTCTCATGTATGGTTAGTTTATGTGATAAATGTTTTCTCACTTCCAAAACATAACTCATGCCATGAAGCTTGTGCATTATGCAGTGGTGGTGGGAAGTCGTGTTGCATTTCTTACCATACACAATATACAGTATATGTTATAATAAATGTTGTGTGTTGTTGTGGATAAAAAATGTCATAAAATAAACATAAGGGAGAAGAAGGAAAAACGGGCACCTAGACACGTAGAAGCGGGATTAGGCGGACATTGACAGATTGGAATTACGAGCAATTTAAGAGCAGTAATAGTCAAAAAAAAAGTCAAAAAGAAGTGTACGAGCTGAGGCCTAAAACACACACACACACACTCGTGCAGTCAAGGGCGGGCAAGTAGACACAACATACATAAACACACATGAATAACTTTAATAATATCTTATAGTGATAGAGAAACTCTATAAAAAACAGAATAGTAGCATATGCAGGACAGTAGAACTGTAATGATATTAAGAAGTTGGAAGTACAGTAAACCACTTTTCAAGTAGTATAAATATATATAAACTAAGAAACATAGTGCAAATATGAAAATAAATTATAAACGAGAAATACAGGAAAAAAAGGAAAATATAACTTACTCATGATTCAGATGGTGAAGATTCTCGTCTCGCAAGGAAAGCCTTAATTTTTAGAGAACCATGAAGAAAGCCAGTTATAAGGGTGGCTGCCCCCCCCTCGAGATAACGATAAGACCAAGGTCCCTCCCGGTTGTTTAGTCGTCTTGCTTACGTCATTTTTTTAACCTAGGGAAATAGGAATCCTGGTTTTTGAAAACCTAGGTAAAAGAGAATCCTGGTTTTTGAAAACCTAGGTAAAAGAGAATCCTGGTTTTTGAAAACCTAGGTAAATGGGAATCTTGGTTTTTGACAACCTAGGTAACTAGAAACCCTGGGTTTTTGTTTCCTGGGTTGTTGGAAATGCCTGGGTTCTGATTTTATGTGTAAAGTAAAACCCCTGGTTTCAATTCTATGGGTAAGTGAAATAGGCCTTTTCTGGAAACCTATGGGTTATCTAGTGTGTAAATACAGTATAAATACTGGAGCTTAAGCTCAGGGTAGTGGGATCACTTCTGAGAATTCTCATCGGTGTGGATCTCGTGTGGTGGAATGAAACAATAAAGCTGGACCCTTGCTTCTTCTCACTCACGGCTGGTGTATTTTTTCTATCTCCAACTGGTCTCAGAGGTAGATGTGAGTATTGGCTTCTAAGTTGAATTTTAAATGTTTTTGGGTAATAGGCTAAATTCGAGCCAATAGTGTCTAGACATCAAGTTGTCCCCCCCCCCCCCCCCAAGGAATTTATGGCTTAATTAAGAGTAGCAGTATTAATAGTTTAAAATACTGTAAATATAGTCAAATATTATTCTAATTATCCATCTAACAGAGTAATAGAAATAAAAAAAATAATTACTCCATTTTCAAAATAATTGTTAGTTGCAGCCCTGCAACGAATGTCACCAAAAAGACTAAACAAGTACCAGTATGTGTTATCAGAGTAAACAAGACATCACATTCCTCAGGTTGTTAACTAGTAGCTATGATGAATAATTAAAATATTTGATGCTATAAGATGAAACAATAAACCAGCCAGGGTGGAACTATTCAAGTGCCTCCTCTGGCTGTATGAAAAGATCTGTAATTCGTATTTATTCCATTTAAATGGATGCAGTAGATTAAATTATGCATGCTCTCGTTCTTCAAGTGAGTAATCGAAATCCGAGAGAGAGAGAAGACAGAGAGAAGGAAAAGATATGCTGATTCAGTAGACAGATAAAATAATCTGATCAAATGAGAATGATGAGGAGAGAGTGTAGGTTCTGATTGGCTAACAGGAGAGGAGGGGAGACCTGTAATGCTGCTGAGACACATTTGAATTCAGGCAGCAGGTCTCATGCGCTTCTTACTCCGGCATGTTGTTTAGCAACATGGATGGACAGCAAAAACTGAGAAAAAATATGCAGCTGCAAGCCACAATACAGTTGTGTGGGTCTCAGGTGATTGGGGGAACGGAATGAGAGATAGAAAGAGACAGAGAGCGAGAGATTGAGAGAGAGAGAGGGAGAGAGAGAGAGGGCTCTGGGGAGAGATAATAATGAGAAGTTGTAAAGGAATTTCTGTAGGGAGAATAAGGCAGAGAGAGAGAGAGAGAGAGAGAGAGAGAGAGAGAGAGAGATCTGGGGAGGTACATTTGTGAGGAGTTGTTGAGGTAAAGGACTGGCAAGAAAAAGTAGAGAGAAAGAGAGAAAGGGAGGGAGTGTTAGCTCAAGCCTCTGCCTAAACGGACTGGAGACAGAGATGCTCACAGAGACGCGGTGCTGCTCTCTTCTCTCATTGGCTGGAGTCGGAGGGAGAGACTGACGCAGGGAAAGTCAGATGGGAAAATGACATTTACGCTGCTGTGAATCAATCCTTTAACTAGTGTGTGCGTGTGTGTGTGTGTGTGTGTGTGTGTGTGTGTGTGTGTGTGTGTGTGTGTGTGTGTGTGTGTGTAAATAAATAAAGCAGACTCACATTAGAGGTATCATTAGAGGGATGATCACAAGGATGAGACACACACACACCTGAAGCTTGTGCCTGTGGAATCTCAAGCCAGAGCAAATCTAAATCTGTGTTTATGAATGTAACCCTCAATCTTTTGGTTCAACTCATCCACCAGAGGTAGGTTGGAGTTTCTCTGCTCTTGTCTGTGTGCTACAGATACGAGTGGAGTCTATATGGACAACACTCTCTACATGGACAGCACAAATCTAATGCGTCTCCCCTTTGGGAAATGAACCGCTCTATGGGAGCTGTGAAGTAACCGGTGCTTCGCTTGGGATGTTGTCTCATCTTGACCTCTGGATGTGCTCTTGATGCTTTGCTGTGGTCTGGGACACTGGCGGAGAGTACAGTCCACCTATGTAAGTAAAACGTGCTTAGTATGACCTATGTTGGCGATTGAACCCGTGTAGGTTTCCTTAGCAGTGTAACATCATATCATAATAAATGAAGAAAAGTCAACATATGATTGTTGTAGATTTAGAGATATTGAGAATGTCATACTGCATTTTTTTTCAAAGCTGTATTCAAACATTGTTCATTTGGCTGAAATGAGAATTTTTTTGTGAATGAAAAAACCAATCTGTTAATACAGGGTCAGATGTTCAGGGTCGATGTTCAGGGTGCGTGACTCTTCCTGATTTGACCAGCCGAGCCCCTGCCATCTATCTATAGCAGAATCGATCTGCTACAAGGATATATGCTTCCATATTTTTATAGTTTCAGCAACATCCTGCTAAACTGCAGTATAAGACACAGAAGTGAGTCAGTGACCTGTTTGGCTGAATCCTCCTGTGCATTGCAAGCACTCAATTCCATTAAAAATAGTTTATGTCTTTGTGATTAATTAAGACAGCAACCTTAGTCGCTAAGGTTGAACCCATTCAGAAGTTCCACTCAGAGCCCCAGTGCGCTCGCTAACTCATCCAAAAAATTTTAAATAATAATAATAATTTTTTTTAATACCTGCATGGTCTACTCGAAATTATTTGTGCAAGTTCGTGAATGAACCTCAGCAACAAGTTGTTTCTCAACACACTCTGTTGTTATAAGTGCACCACATTACAATTAGTTTTGAAATTTGTAGATGTGCATGGTACTGCGGAAGACAAACTGGGCATAATAAGGGGTGTTTTTTTTTTTTTTTTTTTTTTTTTTTTTTTTTGCCACATCATTTTGGCTTCTTGGACCCTTGTAGATGTGTCAGGCAGTCTGTGATATGGAAAGCCAAAAGGCTTGTAAATTCATCAAGAACATCTATTTTAAGATACAAAGCACATCAAGAATAATTAGGAACAAATAAAGATGACACTGAAGTGCCTTTGATGTGACAAAATAAAGAAAATAGTCATGCACCTCTTGTCCTCTGTAAATGACACAATTTTTGTACATGTCTAATGAAACACCTTTATTGCACGTTTTCAGCACGTCAGCTTGCACATGAGTCTTTATTTAGCCAGTAACACAGAAAGAAGAATAGTAAGTACATCCATTACCTGTGACCCTAAATGACATTGTATTGATGTCTAATCAATTCGCAAACAACCTGTAATTGGTGCACAGTGTGCTGATGTTGGCCAGATGTGTATGTGCTGTCTGGGTAGATAGTACCATAGAGCAGGGGTTCCCAAACTTTTCCAGGGCAAGGCCCCCCAAATGGCATTAACATTTGACCGCAGCCCCCCTTTTGCAAGATATCTTTAAAACACATTAAAAATACAGACTTCTGAATATATCCCCCTTTTTTATTATTAATAATTACATCTTACATCTTTACATTACATTAGGAATTGATTGTGTGTGTGTGTGTGTGTGTGTGTGTGTGTGTGTGTGTGTGTGTGTTGTTGTCTGAGAGTAAGAAAGAGAAAACATACTAGTGGGAGGGATGGGCTTGGTGGCTCGGACCAAATTGTTGAGGCCCCCCGGGCGCCCCGGCCCCAACTTTGAAAACCACTGACATAGAGAACCGCTAAAAAGGAAAAAAAAATATTAATAGTGCTTGACTAACACTTAAGCTGGGGTGGAAAGCAACGAACTACATGTGTTCTCATTACAGTACTTGAGTACATGGTTCACCGAAACAGTATGTTTTTGAGTATAAGTAATCCATAGTACTTTTACTTGATTTCTTTTCTTTTTTTCTTTTTTTTTTTGAAGAATACAATACTTTCAACATTTAGATCACCATTACAGAGTAAAAAAAAATCACTTTTAATTTAGGAAGACTTTAAGCCAATAAAAGGCAATAGATGTAAATGTTAAATAATATTGAGGGTCCGTCTCAGAGTCAGTTTCCTGCCAAAACTCTACACAACACATCTCTTTCGGACAGTTCACCACCATGCCACCAGAGGGCCTCCATTCAGCTTCAACTCCCCCAACATCTGGGTTACATCTGAGTAAATCAAACTTGTTTGCTAACCTGGGGGTAAATTGTTTCATCCTATGGCTTATTCGACCAGAAATACATTCAAAGTTCTGGGAAGTTTTCTGATCTTCCTATTGCAAGAAAGGATGCAGGTGAGAGACTCTTAACACAGAAAACAGTCAACTGCAGATTAAGCATGACCCTTTCACATGCTCGCAGTGGCTAGCAGATGGAATGAACCAGCACTTGCAGGTTGTGATGACTCTCTCTCTCACACGACCACACACTTTTCTACCTGAAGAAAATGACTGCTGTAGATGAGGTGGAATGTGTCTATCCTATGGTAACAGGATGTTTTTGAGGTTATGTGTGGCCAAAAGGGTCAACATATAACCAGGTAACATGTAACACCAACGATAGAAATTGGAAGAATAAACGCTGCCAGGAATGTTATCATATTGGTCACAGAACAATTATTTTCTGTGCTCATTGACTCTGGGGAGGTAGGGAGGATCATGCATGAAGAAACAGCTAAAATGCTTAATATTCCACTCAAAAGAACCTTGACTGTAAAAGCGTTAGATGGCTCAGCAGTGAGGAGAGGAAAAACATTACCAGTGGATAATTCCCCTCCAGACATACATACACTCTACACCTGGAAAACATTTCACATTGCAGTCTTCAGCAATTAACCAAAGTGAAGAAAACAGGCTTCTATTCTCACTTCAAGGTTCAGTTCATTGGCCCTCATATAACACTCTCCTTTCCCACACTCACTCTTTTGTTGGCACTAAGCAAAGCTGAATTATATTAAGTGTTTGTCTGGCTGTCTAGCCACTCACTGTACTACTGCAGGATGACTTTCCCACTTTCGCTCTGGGAAGTGATTCTCTCTCTCTCTCTCTCTCTCTCTCTCTCTCTCTCTCTCTCTCTCTCTCTCTCTCTCTCTACACCAGTATGCCAAGCTACACAGAGCACCAGGTGAAGGACATGCTTACATTAAGACCTATTTTTGGCGTGTGGATACGCCATATTACAGATAAATGAAAAAAGCTTCACCATTCCTTTTTTCTTTTTTTTTTTCTTTTTCTTTGCTGAGTATGTACAGTGCCCTCCACTAATATTGGCACCCTTGGTAAATATGAGCAAAGACGGCTGTGACTTTATTGTTTAAACTTCTGATGTTTTGATTAAAAAAAATCACAAAAATACTCTGCTCTCATGGATCTAAAACAATTGCAAACACAACACAGGTTTATCCAAAAATATATATATATATATATATATATATTTGTTAAATATAGGTGTGAAACAATTATTGGCACCCCTATGAATTCATATGAGAAAAATATATTCCCATTGATATATATATATATTTTTTAGTAGGTGACTAGCAGCAGGAAATTGTTCAACCATGACTTCGTGTTTCACAGGGGTATAAATATGAGGTAACACATAGGCCAAATTCCCTTAGTCATTCAGAACAATGGGTACGACCAAGGAATATAGCTGTGATGTGTGGCAAAAGGTTGTTGAGCTTCACAAAATGGGAAGTGGCTATAAGAAAATAGTACAAGCATTGAAATTGCCCTTTTCCACCACCAGGGCAATAATTATGGCATTCCAGTCAACTGGAAATGTTATGAATCAACCTGGAAGTGGACACGTGTCTATATCGTCTCAACGCACTGTGAAGAGGATGGTTCGAGTGGCCAAAAAACAAATATATATATATTTTTTATAAACCTGTGCTGTGTTTGCAATTGTTTGATATCTGTGAGAGCAGAGTATTTTTGTGAATTTTTTTAAACAAAATATCAAAAGTGTAAACAATTAAAGACAAATTTTTCACAGCCTTCTTTGGCCATATTTACTGAGGGTGCAAATATTAGTGATGGGCAATGTATGTACTCCTTTTTGAGTATTTAGTTTGGCAGTCTCATTGCTAATAGCTAAATGCTAAATGTTCCATTAAAATATGTACTTAATAAGTACTATTAAATTATATTATATTATATTATATTATATTATTCAGCTCATTTAGTCATTTTTTTTATTCTATTACAACTTTAAGCAAGTCTACAGGGAGTTTAGCCTCATCACATAGGACATAAATAGAGTAGCTCCTTAGCAGCTAGCCAGCTAGTTTAAATAATGTTAACTATGCTAATGAACAAATGACACCCATTAAATTCACCTCAACCTCCTAGGACTCTAGCTAGACAATTAAATATATTATGTAACCAGAGTGCAACATATTAGATCATAAAAATCTGTAGAAATATTTTGTTCAGGTACAGGTCTTAGGCTTTAGGTCTTAGGTACAAGCCTTTATTTCCAGGCTGTATGAACAGACAGCATGAAGCTTATAGACCATTTTTCTGGCTGGTATTTTTAAGGTGACATGTGCACGACCATGCTCTGTCCACTGTGTATTACAGAGCACGGCTTTACACTGACACGCCATGCTCTAAGAGGTTTACAGACAGATATGTGTATGTGTGTGGTGGGGGTTGAGGGGAGCAATCATAAAAGTGGAGATGTGATTTTGGCATGTGTACAAGCCATGCCTGGAATTAAACTTACATTGGAGTGTATGTATGTGACTGACTAAATGGTAGACTATTTAATAATTATCAATAGAGGCTCATCATCATAGATTTTGGTGGGGCATTATTACAAAATGAATAACACCAACTAAAGTAACATTGAGTGACTAAAACATTTGAATTATGCTATACAGGTCTGTTTTTGACTGTCTGTATGTTGTTGACGCTTGATTACCTATTATGGTTCACACACATTTCTGGTCCACTCACTTTCCCTCTTGCAATCTTTGCAATATATCTTACAACAGAAATGGTTCTGTAGATCTCAGTCATGCTGTCTGCAGTTAGAGTTGTTTGAGGAAAATTTATCTTGTGCCCTCTTAATCCAGCAAAAAGATCTATTGAAAGATTTTAAAAAGGCACAGGCATTTAAAAAGTCAAAGCACCTGTCAATGTATTTGCATAATTAGATTCTTATTATTAGCTATTGATTCTGTGGTGCATTTACCATCATCTGCAAACTGTTTTACTGTAATAGCAATTATAATAATATTAATGTAATAACAATTTTAACAATAACACTAATAATAAACAATTGTTTTCATAATAAAACTATAATTAATAACTCTAATAGGTAAAATAATTTATTTGTTTGCACACTGCTGTGGTATAAGAGGAAGAAAACACTTTTGGGACGTACTGTTGTAGGAAAATAATCAGTCCGTACAGGAATTTTTTTTTTGTGATTTCTGGAAATATGTTCCAATAGATAATTTTCCCCAAGTCTGAGACTTTGTTTATTCGGTGAAATTGGGAGAATTTATACATGCATTTATTTTTAAAATATGGTAAATCTGTAGTACATTTTGTTTACAGTATTTAATGTCTGTTTATAGCAATTTTTTATACAAAAAAAACCAAAACACATTGTTTTGCATTGTTTATGATTCATAAATAAAACAAAGAATCTTTTCAGTCATCATTTTTCTTTATTTAATAAAAAAGTATCGTAAATTTAATAAAATTGGGACTGGAGTGTACTATGTATGTCTGGGACACCTTTGTGAATGTTATGTTTTCAGTACACTCCTGCTATAGGTCCTGAGCAGCAGTGTCATTTACATTTACATTCATAAACGACTTACGTTTATCTCATTATACAACTGAGCAGTTGAGGGTTAAGGGCCTTGCTCAAGGGCCCAACAGTGGCAACTTGGAAGTGCTAGGATTTTGAACACCCCAACCCCCACCCTTTGATCAGTAGTCAAAGCTTGAGTTCAGGCAGGTTGCCAGATTGGACAGCTTTCTATCTAGTTTGGCCTGAATTTGGTTGGACTGTGCAGAGATAAAAAAAAACAAACAAACAAAAAAACAAACTGCTTTGGCATGTGGACAGAACTGGGCTCCTTTGTAAATATTGAAATTTCATTATTTGATATAGTGTTTCCTGAATTGTTTTTACAATGTTAATAAATAATAAATGTTGGCATATTGATACAGTTATTGGAACACATGTTGCAGCTGAATATGAAATGTTTTCCATAGCTACAACAGTGTTTTGGAAAACCATTTTAGTATAGCCAAATACAGTTTTGCAACAGATTTTGCAATAAAATTTTTCTGTGAATGTGAAACTCTTGGTACTGTGACATAATCCTAACAGGACTACACCGTCTCTCTTAAAATTGGACTTATTTTAGCTCCATTGACTTCACAATTCAGATTCTTTTGCTGGCTTCGTGAAAATTTCTAAACATTTGGATGGATCCATGATACACTCCGGCCACGTTACCGATCCGTGCCTTTTCCATGACATTTTATCTCAATACTTTTACCGGCACAGTTTTCACACCTTATCTAGGGATAGTTTGTTAGGTACCTTATTTTAGGTGAATCAGGCTTAGAGTCGATTGCTGGAGTTCAGGTCATAGAAGGATGCAGGGAGAAAGCAACAGATGCCACGCTCGAGAAATAAGCCCTCAAAGCTGCTGAGTCCCCCCACCCCCCAAACACACACACACACACACACACACACACACACACACACACACACACACACACACACACACACACACACACACACACACACACACACACACACACACACACACACACACACACACACACACACACACACACACACACTAGAGTATGAGATGCGCTCAAGCTTTCGGTGTTGCCGGACAGGCGCTCCATTTTTCAGGGTTTTTTTTTTTTCTTTCTTTTTTTTTGCATCTGTAATACAGCAAGAGGAACCAATGATCACCATACATAGGAAGCAAGTCTTACTTTAGCATGCATATTTAAGAAATTGGTCATCTGTTCTAGAAAGGAAAGGATTAAAGGGGATCTCATGTACTTCCCTGGGTGAGATTGCAAACAGTTCACTTGTGTAGTAGTCGTGGAGCTACAAGCAACAAACAAGTGTAGTCGGTATGCCACCCAAGAAAAAGGTAAGATGCATTCCCTTTGAATATTGTTTTTGTGTGTGTGTGTGTGTGTGTGTGTGTGTGTGTGTGTGTGTGTGTGTGTTGGTGTGTGATGGGTGATGAGGTAGGCTAAATTTGAAAGTGCCATCTGAGGAGAGGGCCATCTGTTGCATTCAGCCATAATCCATGTGAGCCCGAGTGTCTCCTCTTCACTGGATTTGTTGCCATATACTCAGATTGAGACTGTACTGTTGATTGTATTGTAAATTGATATTGTACAACCATTTCAATATCATTTCATATTTCTATGGCTGCACAATATAATTCATTCATTCATCTTCAGTAACCACGTTATCGTGGTTAGGCTTGTGGTGGATCTGGAACACATCCAAGGAACACTGGGCAGAAATACCTCTAGGAATACACTGGATGCCAGTCCATTATAGGTCACTATGTACACACACATTCACACATTCATTCACACCTAGGAGCCAATATTGCATAGCCAATCCACATGTTTTTGAGAGGTGGAAGGAAACCAGAGAGCCCGGAAGAAACCCAGAAGGACATAGGGAGAGAAACTCTACTCAAACAGTAAACCGAGCTAATAATTGAATCAGGGTCAATGAAACTGTGAGGGGCAGCACTAACTGCTGTGCAAACATGCCTCCAATTACCTTTGCACACCATTTGTAACTTCATAAAGAATATATTTTGCAACCCTAGGTTATTTAAGCTAGTTACTAAAAATATAACAGTTTTGCACTTGTCTGGACATGATTATTGCAGGCTAAAGTAAACAATGCCAAAAAACAACAACAAAAAAAACCAACCATCTGTTTTTTAAAAATAAAGAGGTCAGCTATTTTACTGTGCACTTTCATTTAGGAGATTTGTCTTTATAAACAACACGGCTATAACTATCAGCTGCATTTCTAAGCAGAACATTTGGTTGCCCTGTAAGACATCAGAAAGTCACTGAAAATAGGTGTTGTGCTATAATAAAGGTTTTTAATTACATACACACTGTTGTTTTATACAAAGTAACAGGTTTATTCATACTTGAATGGGGGGGGGGGGGGGGGGGGGGTTCTCTCTTGCTCTGAAATGGTACATGTACCTCTATTTGCAGTCTTGTAAGGCTGTTTGACCAAGAGGATTTTGCATTTGTCTCTCCCTCTGTCTCTCTAAATCCTGGACTGACCTATGTGATCTTAATCTCCTTACAGAGAAGCAATCATGACTGACAACAGTAAGGCATAGATAGAGAACCTATCTAGCACTGTAGCTCAGACTGGTGTTTCTGTCATGCCACTCACTTTCATGTAATTTATCGTTCCTTCATCCATTCATTCATTCTTCCATAGTAACCACTTTATCCTAGTCAGGGTTGCAGTGGATCTTGATCCTGTCCTGGGGACAGTGGATGTGATGCAGTTTTAGGGCTATTTTAGAGACATTCTCAGCAGCAGCGAGTGATTCCCATGAGAAGGAAGCTGCAAGCAGAAATAAAGCATCAGGATAGGCCAGGCAAGTCCAGCAGGCAGAAGGAGTCATGATCGGGCATCACCATGAGGCAGCAGGAGTACATATATATTGTAGCTTGGCAAAGGAATGTACATTGTGATTGAGTGTAAGCAGGGACTCCAGCAGGACTAGCTATGACAGCATAACTAATAGGGACAGAGGGAGAGCCAGACATTAACACAGACATGGGGGCACACTGGGACATAAACAAACCTGAGTGAATGTGTGTGGTGGTTCAGGGGCTAACACCATTAAAATATACCAGTTTACCAAAACTCTATACCCATGAAGTCCCAGGGCTTTACCTATGAGAAGAGTTACACTACTGCTGAATAGCAGCAGTACTGTAATGTGTAACTGGAACAGTGATTTTAACATTTGACACTGGCACGATCAGACAATAAATGAATATGCAGGCAACCTGCCAGTGCTCAGTTAGTGACAGGCAGGAAATTAGTCTAAATTAGTTTGCTGAGGTGTTTTACATTAAGATGTATTGAGCTCCTGGTGGCAGGTAGCATTTTTCAGGTGTGATGTATAAGATCAAACCCGAGCAGAATATCCCAGCACACAAACCTGTGAATACACTTTATACTTATGGAAATTATGAGAAATTCCTTTGACTTGAAATGTCATTAGTCTGTGATTAAGTGTTAAATGAAGAAAAACTATCAAACAAATATACTTTCCCAACAGTGGGCCTCATTTATTAAACTGGATCCGAAACAGCCAAGTGGAGCAGGGTGGAACAGGCCTCTCTCCATACCTTGCAGCATCAACGGATGTGGGCTTGCACAGAGTGAACTGTGTTATCATTCTCCTGGATGGGGAACAAAGGAGGCTGATCACCCAAAGAACACTCAAAGGGGGACATACCAGTGGTGGTGCTGGACTGGGACTTGTGGGCATACTCGAGCCAGGGTAGCTGGGAGCTCCAGGTTGAGGGGTGGTTGGCAGTGACACATCGAAGCGCAGCTTCCAACACCTGATTGGTCACCTCATTCCGCCTGACCATTGGTCTGGGGGTGGAACCCTGAGGTCAACTTTACAGTGGCACAAAGAGCATTACAGAATGACCTCCATACCTCAGATATAAACTGTGGTCCATGGTCAGAGATGATGTCCTGGGGAATTCCCTGCAGGCAGAAAACATGGCTGACCAAGAGATCTGCAGTTTCATGGGCTGTAGGAAGCATGGGTTGAGCCATTGCCTTGGAAAAGCAGTCTATGATGGTGAGAAAGGTAGTGTTAAGTTGTGATGGGGAAAGGCTGGTGACAAAGTCCAAGGCAATGTGGGACCAGGGGCAGCTGAGAACAGTTAAGGGATGAAGGAGGCAGGAAGGTGGGTGGTATGAAGCTTTACCTCTGGCACACACTGAGTAAGCAGTGACAAAGGCCTGGTGTTGGCAAACAATGGCCAGCCACCAGTGTCACCTCAGCAGACCCAACATGCAGCTGGAACCAGGGTGACAGGAGAACTGGGAGGACCCCACTAGAGGACCTGGGAACACATAGTCTCAGGGACAAATGGGCAACCTGGGGGGATGTTACCTGGGTTGGGTTGGGTGCATTGAGCCTCCTTGATCTGAGCTTCAATTTACCACATGACTGCCCCACCACTCACAAAGGAGGGAAGATGGTATCAGGGCTCGAGAAGGCTTCCTCAAAGGCGAATTGATGGGAGAGGGAAAGTTGAGCTGTTGGATGGTTTGGATGTAGGCTAGGTTCCTAAGGATGTTCCATACAATGAAGGGTTGTTCAGCCTCCTTGAGACAGTGTTTCCACCCTTCAAGTGCCAACTTGACCACTAGCAATTTGCAATTCACTATGATTTAGTTGTGCTCAATGGGGGACAGCCAGCAGGTTGTACAGGCTGCACACAGGTGCAGTTTCTGGTCTGGGGCTGTGCATTGGGACAGGACCACGCTTACTTCCGAGTCCGAGGCATCTACCTCCACTATAAGACAGACAAAGTAAATGGAGGTGGAGGTGAGCATGATAAAGGGTGCTGTTATCTGGCTGTAATCCCTGATGAAGCAGTGGTAAAAGTTAACAAACCACAGGAACCATTGTAGATGCTTCAGGGTGGTGGGTCTGGGCCACTCGGCAATGACCCAGATCTTCTCAGGAACAGCCTTCACCTGCTCACTCTCTATAATATACCACAGGAAGGTGACTGAGCGGGCATGGAATTGGCACTTCTTCACTTTAACAAACAGGCAGTTCTCTAAGAGCTGCTGAAGGACCTGATGGATGTGCTCAGTTGAGGTGCAAGTAAAGATTAGAATGTCATCTAGGTACACAAAAATGAAGTGGTATAGGGAAACCCTGAGGAAATCATTCACCAGGGCCTGGAAAACTGCTGGGGCATTAGTAAGGCCAAAGAACATGACCAGATACTCAAAGTGACCCAGGGCAGTGTTAAATTCTGTCTCCCACTTGTCCACCTAGCAGATCCTGAAAAGGTCCAATTCCGCAAGTCCAATTTGATAAAAATGGTGGCCCTGTGAAGTGGCTCTAAGGCAGAGTTGAGGAGAGGAAGTGGATACTTATTTTTTTACTGTGGTGCTGTTCAAGCCCTGGTAATCAATGCAAAGGCAAAGGGAGTGGTCTTTCTTGGCCACAAAAAAGAAGTTGGCACCCAGGGGGGATGAGGAGGGTCAGATAATGCCGGCGGCAAGGGAGTCATTGATATACCGTTCCATGGCCTGTCTTTCCAGGTGGAACAGGTTATACAGATGGCAGGGTAACCCCAGGGAGCAGCTCTATGACACAGTCATACAGGCAGTGAGGTGGTAAGGAGAGGGCCCATTCCTTGTTAAAGACCCAAAGAAGTGGATGTTTGGCTCACCAGCAGCCTCCCCTCTACTTGTGAGCCCTCCCTTTTAACCAGAGAAGGGAGGTAATCAAGAAATGGCCTAATTGACTGCAATAAATGCAATCACCTGCCTTTAAAATTAACTTCAGGTACTAGTCCGCAGAAACAAAGCTTTTTCGCATGACTTCCTGTTGCCCATGTTATGAGATGTGCATTAAATTTTATGCCATGGTCCACTGGATGGAATAGAATAAGTAGCATAGCCTTTTAGCATGGCTGAGCAGCTCATAGTGTTGTTAAATAATTAAGTACCGGTTTCTACAGTGCTTGGCATGACATTGAACAGCGGGAGGTGTGATGCTGGGCGAACAGATGCCTATGGAAAACATAGACAAAAAAAGCTCCTTTTCTTGACTGAGTTAATTGGTAACAGTCCTTTCTGTGCTCCTCCTATATCATCATCTATTCCTCCTTAGTCTCATGTTAATATAGAATTAATTTACAGAAAATTCATTAAGACCTCAAGTAAAATATATTACATTATTTATAACTAAATCAAAATTTGACAACAAACTCAGACTGGTAAGTCATAAACTATCATAACCAGGTAAACAAATTTTAATGTACCTACTAGTTTGCTAGCTAACAGTTGCAGAATCCCTGGTTTACTCCTGGATGTTGGTTACTGTCTGTGCAGAGTTTCTCTGCATGTTCTCTCTGTATCTTTATGGGTTTCCTCCCACCTCCCAAAAACATCCCAATATGTGAATTGGATACTCTAAATTGCTCCTAGGAATTACAATAATGTGAACATGTGTGTGTTTATGGTGCTCTGCGATGGACTGGTGTCCCCTTCAGGGTGTCTCTCATGCCCCTCTCATTGGTGGCTCTGGATCCACCAAGACCCTAACCAGGGGATAACAGTAACTGAAAATGAACGAATGAATGAATGGTATGCTTGATGCAGTGTATTTAAAGGGCACTGTTTGCTAAAAGGACTAGATTGTTGTCATATTAGTGAGACTTTATTTGTGCATTTAAAAAAAAATTTTTTTTGGAGAGGAAGCACTGAATAGAGCCCACATGTAATGCTTGCACATGGGGCCCACCGTGACAAAATTATGCCACATCCTTTTCAGACTACAGACTGTATATTATGTCATTTGGTCAGGGATCTGCATTGCTTCACCTTGAGTTATTACATAATCTCATGTCAACAAGGACATTATTTCTCTGTAGCTTCGCAAAATACATGGGCTGTAATCACTTGCAGCTGTTTTGTGTCCTCCCTAATTAGTCCCATTTCCTCTGTGTTTTCTTGCTTAGCTTTTGTCGTGTGTAGCCTGTTGTCACCTATCACATGTATATGTTTCTTGTCTCACGCTCATAGCTCATGTTTAGTCTCCTTGTTCCCATGTTGTTTGTTTCCTGTGTGTTTTCTTTAATAAACTGTTTCACTTGCATCCACCTCCTTTATCTGACACCTGACATTATTCCCAATAATACATTAGTAATGGATTCCTGAAGGAGCATGCAAACATGTTGGGTAAAAAGGCATTGCTAATTTATTTGTGTTTAAGCTATTTTTTCCCAATTTGCAATTACTTCCTATTTCCTTCAACCCAGTTTTAAGGATGTACACAAAAATACACTACAAAATTTCATGCTACTTAAATATACTGCTTCAGAAACTGACACCAAAATACTTTTGAAATTATTCCAGCTATAACTTCGATGCTAATTCATTTGTGAAATGACAGTCATTGATGCCTCACTGCCTTACACACGCAGCAAAAAAAAAAAAAACGCCCCTTTTTCAGTAGAGTGTATTTTAAAGATAATTTTGTAAAATCCAAATAAGTTTTACAGATCTTTATCGGAAAGGGTTTAAACGATGTTTTTCATGCGTGTTCAATGAACCATAAACAATTACTGCACATGTACCTGTGGAACAGTCCTTAAGACACGAACAGTTTACAGGTGGTAGGCAATTAAGGTTACAGTTACAATAACACAGGACACTAAAGAGACCTTTCTATTGACTCTGAAAAACACCAGAAGAAAGATGCCTAGGGTTCCTGCTCACCTGCGTGAACATGCCATAGACCTGCTGCAGGGAGGCATGAGTCCTTCCACATTTCTATTGGATTAAGGTCAGGACATTGACTTGGCCATTCCAAAACATTACCTTTATTCTTCTTTAACCATTCTTTGGTAGAACGACTCGTGTGTTTAAGCGCATTGTTTTGCTGCAAGACCAACTTTCTCTTCAGATTCAGTTAATTGACAGATGTCCTGACATTTTCCTTTAGAATTCGCTGGTATAATTCAGAATTCAGTGTTCCGTCAATGATGGAAAGTCATCCTGGGCCAGATGCAGCAAATCAGGTCCAAACCATGATACTACCACTACCATGTTTCACAGATGAGATAAGGTTCTTATGCTGGGACGCAGTGTTTTCCTTTCTCCAAACATAACGCTTCTCATTTAAACTAAAAATTGTATGTTGGTCTCATCCATACACAAAACATCTTACAGGTTATGTGATGACAAATTTTGAATTTGCAACACTAATCTGAAAAAGCATAGTACAAAGTAAGTGACAAAGAAAACAGAAAACTCATGATATTGTATAAGTAATGTCAGCCTGCTGGTTCTTTTTCCCAGTAAAATATTGGCCTGAAATCTAAATGAAATCCAGTCATGGTATTACAAAGAATGGAAATTGATATTATTTGATATCGTGGCAGTATGACACACACAGTTATTAATTATTCTAAATCATGACCTGTTTTCAATTGTGCCAATTTTTTTTTTTTGCCAGTGGCATATGCGTCATGATCACTTGGTACCAGACTGTTTTCTATAATTTTTATTTAATAGCATTGGTATATTTTTGCATTTTATGGTGAGTATGACTGACCTGAACATAACGATTAGTATCAGCAAGCATGGTTGTTAAAGGCAAGAACCCTTTGTGTGGCGAATTGTGTGCATAGGAAGTTTTTGGGCTCATGTCTTTTGCCTTTTTTCTGTCAGGGTTTGGCGGACCGTCAGGACTCAGGGACCACCGAGGAGAAGGAGAAGAATGCTCAGGTCCAGCTGGAGAAGGCCAAGGTACACTAAATTTCTTACAATATAGGCAGAACAAACAAATGTACGTACTGGTTCGACTTACGCATTGTCCAGTGAACCCTTTTCATGCACTGTGTAAGAACGCAGACATAATAAATACATTGCAGTGATTTTGTAATGAGCAGTCTGAGGTGGGATGCAAGTTTGTAAACTCAGTGGATTATTTATTAAGGACATTCAAAATGTCAAAGTTCATAGCATTGGTGAAAAAAACAAGAAGGCTGAGACATGTGAGACAGATCCATGATCGAAACAAAAGGGCAAGCACAATTTGGAAAACCAGAAAACACAATGGTTGGAAATAAGAATTAGAAACACACACTAATCCTTCCAGGGCTCCACCTAACCACTGCTATGCTGTAAAAAGAGTAAAAAAGAGTAAAAAGAGTAAAAAGAGTTTGGAAGGTTCTAGCCAATTAACCCAAACAATAGGTTCTAGCCAATTAATCCAAACAATAGGTTCTAGCCAATTAACCCAGTTCCTAGCCTCCTTGTGAACATGAGTCATGATTTTGAGGGACTAATTAAATCACTCAACCAGTCTATCCATCTGGGGATGGTAAACACTGCTGCAAATTGTCCAGTAATTAGAACACTCTGCATAGTGCGTGTGACACTACATGAAAGTGTTATCTTGTTCTGCCAGAATCTCTTTTGGGATTCCAGCTCTGTAGATTATTTAGGAGAGTGGTGCCCAGCTAGTTCAGTAGGTGGAGCATGACTCTCTTAATCTCAGGAGTTTGAGCCCTACGCTAGGCACCAAACCCAGTCACTGACATTGCACAAGCTGGTGCACTCTCAGTGCCAGTCCGGATAAAATGAAAAGGGTTGTGTCAGGGATGGCATCCGGCATAAACCCTGTGCCAAAACAAATAAGCGGATCATAAACCTGATTTCCATAATGGAGATGGATGATCCGCTGTGGTGACCCTTAACAGGAGCAGCCAAAAGAAGACGATTATTTGGGAGCGTGTCTCTGCAACACTACATGCTGAGATATTCAATAGAGGCACTTCTAGAACTAATAGTAAACACTAAAAGCAGTCCTCTTGTGCATTTCTATTTAGTGGCCCAATTCATATGAAGGGGGCCTTAATTGGGGTCATACAATGGCATTTTTGGGGTGGCTGGGAGTTAATTTACAGAAATTCTACCTGTGTACATCACTGTGAATGCTTGTCAATAGAAGTGGGCCATAAGATGGTTCACTGATGTAAATAAGGATTATAAGGATGTCCCCAGCTGGACAAATAGACCATAGACATCAGTAGCATTTTAGGGAAAAATACAAAAAAGTTTTAAACAATAACCTTGTTTGCATTCATAACAGCTATGGCTGTATTTCACATGCACACCTTCTCAATCACAGCTGATTATGTGTTTCAGACGTGCCAGTGACATGAGTGGAAAAATACAATCCCAAATGTATATCAAATCATTTCTTTTCACTCTCTTGTCACCTGACATGACTGTTACTGAGGAGTCTATAGTCTGGGCTAGAGAGAAATCAGCCCCAGCCTCACTTCTTTATACCTTCCTGTGTATTTTTCTTATAACCACTAGTGGTGCTGTTATGCAGAGTTCCACATAAGTCAAAAATAGTCCAGGAAATTTGTTAACAGCAAATAATTTTAAAGGGGATGCCAAAATTTAAACCTTATATTGATGTCTTTTTATCTTTGAAATTTAGCCCCTTAGCCCCTCAACCTATTTATACTACCCACCCCTGCCAGTTCTCACAATTCTAACAGACATTTACATTTCTTAATCATTTTCATTTCTAATTTAACTTAATTTTTTATATCAATTTTTATATCAAAAATAAGTGTGTGTGTATATATATATATATATATATATATATATATATATATATATATATAAAATTAGATACATAATATGTAACATACTGTATAGCATTTCAGTTATCTTGCCTGTTTCTTATTGGCAGTCTAAACCTGTTGCATTTGCTGTACGCACAAACTACACCTACACCCCTGCCGATGACGACAATGTTCCTATCCCAGGACAAGGAGTTGCCTTTGAGGCTAAAGACTTCCTGCATGTCAAAGAGGTGAGGGAGCACCTGCACTGCCCCATAAACCACCTACATTTTAGCAACATCAAAATTATTATGTGTATACACGGTTTTACAGAAATTCAATAATGACTGGTGGATTGGGCGGCTGGTGAAAGAAGGTGGGGAAGTGGGTTTCATCCCCAGCCCAGTCAATCTGGAGACTATTCTCATTCGGAGAGAGGTGCAAGCCAGGAAGGCTGCCAAAGCTCTAGCCAAGTATATCACTCATTCTTTACAAAGCAACCTATACACATATGTCCAGAAAATTTCAGACATTGCAGAAAACTTTTTACATAGCAGTGTAAAAAATTTTTAGACATGCCGAAGGTTTCTACAAATGATCATTTGACCTGCTTGTCACTTCAGCAAAGCAGCAAGCTCTGCCAAAGATGATATGAACTCAAAGAAAGTCACTCCTACTCCAACAGGTGAGCTCAGATGAATCAGTAGGCAAATTGAACATGCTGAATACCTGCAGTGTTTTAGTCTCCTCCTTTATTTATTTATTTATTTATTTATTTATTCTAATTAGGCTAGACCATACATGATTATGATGGATTCTGTCTAGCAGAATGTCTAACAAGACTAATTCCATTAAAACTGTATACAATATTCATTTTGAGAAGTGAGTAAATGGGTTATAGTATTATATTTTCATGATTGCACTAAATGTAATCTATCTTGTCTAAATCTTACACCACAGTTCAGCAAGTGAAGAAGAAATCAGTAAGTATGGAGCTCTGATACTGTACCTCCAGAGTGACATACTGTATTTTCCAGAATTAACAAAGCTAATTCTCATTTCCTCATACTGTTGTTATTGATGTGCCTCCCTTGTATTCCCAACTATTAGCTTCACTCTGCCTGTCAATCAATGAACTGTCATCCTAAATAACTGCACTAATAGTTTAAATCATAACATCTAAAACACTTTTTATTTTTAAATGATTTTGGTAGGGGGAACAACTGGCAGCATATGACGTTGTGCCTTCCATGCGTCCTGTCGTGCTGATGGGGCCTTCACTTAAGGGTTACGAGGTGATCTTGAATCTCTTCTAATGTCAGACCCTTTGTTAGGCCCTGCATTTTGGGCTCATTTTTTATGACATTCATTTTTCTGGCACCCAAGCGTGTAGCAAGGCACACATCACCAGATCACCAAACACTCTTGATTGACTTGACTGATGTAGCACTAGATACAGTAGCTTCAATGATGAAGGGGCATAAAGTGAGTTATCAATGTGCACTAGCAGGTCCGTTTAATGATACAGCACTTCCATGTGGTCAAGTTGTTGAACGTGTGAAACGATAAATAATACAAATGTGACTATGAAGTAATCTAAACAAATATTATGAAAAATAATGAAATATGAGCAGAAATAATTCTAAACACATAGATGAACTAATCTACTCACAGGCAGATGGAGCAAGATTAAAAGAGGTCTCAAATCATGGACTACATCCGAAATCACATACTGTGACAGTACCTACTTCGTTAGGTTCGGTACGTACTGCTTGGCCGTTGATACCGTACAAACTGATCAGTATATGTGTGTAGTATGAATAAAATACGAAAATACTTTGTCATGTGACCTACAACTTCAAAAGAGCCAATATTTCGCCTTCCGCCATTTTGGATTCTACCTTATGTAAATCTCAATGTAAACTGCAATGGATCATTAAAGGATAAATAAAAAGATGACCATATAGGCTAATCAAATATTGGCCTTTAAAGTGGTAAACTATCTTTAAATAAAACCTTTAAGAAGTATTATGGTATTGAATTTGTCTTACATTGATGTTCAAGTATGTTGTACAAGGGTTGTTTTACTGTATAAACAGGGATTACTGCACCCTCTGCTGTACAACCTGCATTTTGCAGTCTAGTTTCTCAGGATTTTACGTGCCCCTATTATGCTACATAAACGTGCCTAATTTTGTTTTAGAGGTCTCATACAATAGGTTCACATGCATTCAAGGTAAAAAAAAAAAAAAAAAAACTTTAATTTTCTCATAATTTACATTGCAGTATCACCTCTTTTTCTCAGTGTCACAAATGACTCACTCAAGTATCCGTTAACTCTAAACTCCTCCTTTCAGAGAGCCTACTCTGTTGTGATTGGTCTACCGCTTACAGTGTGTGTCGGAAAGGAAACGCTCATTACCACATCTAAATTTCAGCTCAGTAATAATGTTGTTGGTTTTACCTTATCAAGATCGACCCGGACCATCAGCGCGAGCACGACGAGAACAGGAGGTTTCTCAGTGATAAGTTTGTATGTACTTTGACAATAATGTGAGTTAGCTG
Source organism: Ictalurus punctatus (assembly GCF_001660625.3). Lineage (NCBI taxonomy): Eukaryota > Metazoa > Chordata > Actinopteri > Siluriformes > Ictaluridae > Ictalurus > Ictalurus punctatus. The sequence continues at coordinate 6,416,166 of NC_030422.2, read as the reverse complement.
GATAGCAGAGGCCTACAGCTGTGCACTGGCTGTACAAGTATATACAACACAAAACTATGCATTTGGTACACGTACACATTGTTCACGAGCAGCCGATGAAGACCAGTGTCGGGCGTTTTTGTTACAAACCTACATAGGTTAGTACAGGAAGTAAAGTCTGGAATCGTTAACGAATCGATTCAGCTGTTCAGAATCGGTTCCTTCTTTCGGGAGTCGATAACTCTGTTTGTCATGCGCTTTGATGTTTGAAACTTTGCAGACTTTTTACATTCGCAAACAGCTTTATAACACACTACATGAAAGGTAATATCTGAAAAAGCATAATAGTGCACTTTAACATGAACAGTGGTGATTAACAAAAAATTAAATAAATCTGCTGTGTCTTTTGCAGGTTACAGACATGATGCAGAAGGCCCTCTTTGATTTTTTAAAACACAGATTTGAAGGCAGGTATGTAGTTACTTCATGTTGGCAGAATACAGATTGTAATTATTTTGCTGTTCTTTTATTGTCTTAGTGTCAGTAAAGTTTGATCAGGTTTATAGTTATTCCATTGTCATCTGTTTATTTAATGCTGCTTAAAAAAGTTATCTTATATGGTATTATATTAAATACATATGGTGGGACATCTTTCTCTTTTTTCCCTTTGATAGAATAACCATCACTCGAGTGACAGCAGACATTGCTCTCGCTAAGCGGTCAATCCTAAACAACCCTAGCAAACATGCTATAATGGATCGCTCCAACACACGCTCTAGCCTTGGTGAGATACCTATGCCAAGTGTTCTGACTAAACAACACTACAGACGTTTATAGTATGTGTTTTGGGATTACATTGAATACATTGTTTACTAAACAGTAGAAAGCACATATTTATTTTACTATGAGGTATGGACAGATGTGAAGTACCAACATTAATATAAGGGAATCTAAATGGATTCTCTCCACTCTATTCCATTCATTGCCTCAGATGCTGCTGGTATGTATTGTTCCCAAACCTATTCCTGTTTGGTTTTAGCATGATCACTAGCATGATCACAATATCACTATATTGTGTTTTTTTTCTGCATTAATATTACACATGCCTGTTAATATCACAGTAATCCAATTATGAGTTGTCTTTATGAGTAATTATGAGGGGTTATATTAAAATAAATAGAAATAGAATATCCAATCTTTCTTTTCTTTTAATAGAGTCTATGACAGTTAAGATAACCTGTTAAGACTGTTAAGTCTATTGTGTTTCAAGGGAACTCATCGTTCTTATTTTCATGGTTTGACTAGAAGGGGGTGTTTAAAACTCTCTTTAACTAGGGTATGCTGGTTTAATATAAAACATCTCTACCTGTGCCTGTAGCTCAGATCCAAGGGGAGATTGAGAGGATCTTTGAGCTTGCGCGTAGCTTGCAGCTGGTGGTTCTGGATGCAGACACTATAAACCACCCGCTCCAACTCAGCAAGACCTCCCTGGCCCCAATTCTCGTCTATGTCAAGATCTCCTCTCCCAAGGTTTAAGTTCACATTCACAGAGTAATTCTAGTTACTGTAGGTTTGTAACTTTGGTACTGTGAAATCCAGATAGCTGCCAGGAATCACCTGGATACCAAGAACTTCATCAAAGTCACAAAGTGATGCATCACAATGTGTTTGTAATAAAGTATAGCTGTCATAAAACCATCTTTTCCTGGAACATTCTCTGTGGGTTCTCACCGTGTTTGTGCTGGTTGTGAATGACAAGGAATTCTGGTGTTTACCCAGGTCTCATAGAACCACAGTTACAGAATGTTCTATTTCACCACTTCTATCCTCCAAGGGCAATGAGAACTGCCTAGATAATGTATCTCAAAATATTATGATGAGCAGATACATTTTAGGAATAGCTGGATTGGTGTTTGGATATGCCTGCCATACTCAAACCACTGGGATGATGTTAATCTTGCAGAACCTGAGCAAAGTGCATGGTGATACCCAGGTGGAGTGGCATGTCATGGTAGGGGCTATCCAGCCCATCTATAGGACTTGGTGATGATGTCGACCATCCAGTGAGCCCCATGTGTCTTTCCTCTGGAACTGAGGATGGAACTGAGGTTGGAACTGAAACTGAGGTTGGCCTGAAGATCGGATCGCTATGGTTTAGTCTAAGAAGTACTTCATGGACTGCTGCAAAGTCAGTGGATTGATTTAAAATATATGGTGTTATGACCTTGGGCAGAAATACTGAATTCACCTACAAGGTCACCCCACAGTCATTTGGTCAACAACACATGCAAGGTGAGCTTATCACCAGAGCATGGAGTTCTCCCACTCTTTCTGCTGAAGTGATCACTAACAGAAATATTAGATCCATCTTGCATAGTGTCATAAGGAGGTGTACAAGGAGGAGATCCCATGCTGAGCTCTTGTGAACTCAGAGAGATGCAATCCATGGTCTTGCTGTTGTCTAGCAGTCCCTGAAGGAAAGGTATTATTGCAGCTCATCCAATGCACTGGATCCAATCATTTCATTTTGAGGGACCAAACCTGCAGGCACGGATGACCTGGTTGGTTGTGCCAAATCTATTTGTCCATTTGATCAGATCTGCTTGTGGAAGAGGTTTCCAATGATGATGTCTTAGAACCAGTAAGAAAAACTTACTGTTAGACCTGTTAGACTGCCCTCAATTCCAGATAGTTGATGTGTTATAATGTCACCCCAGAGCGCATTGCACTGCTCCCCAGCCAGCAAACGAAGCATCCTTAGTGACTATTTCTTGCCAATGGGGCTCCACTCCGAAGCAGATTTTCCTTAGAAAATCCTGCATCTTTCGCGCACTAAAGGTTGTGCCTCTTGCTGAGACAAGGACACATCTCAGTCTGAGCCAGACATCCAGCCTCAGATTTCAATATTAACAAAGATCCAGGCTAAACTGTGAATAGTCCACAGTATGGTGAGAGAAATCCACACAGCCATGCTAACAGTATTTAGCCACAGGCCTGCTATTTGCCCAGACAGTGGGGGATGAGGAATACTCAGAGGAGTGCACAGGGAGAATCTGATCTCTCTGAGCTCCAGCCTAGTGATGCGTGTTAGTGGACTCAAATGGACCTAGTGAACGGTGGACAATGCATGGTATAGTGAGTGAAAACAACTCATTCATGCTATCAAGGTTTAGTCACAGGTGTGATGGTGGTTTAGACAAAGGGAGGTGTGAAAAACTTTGAGTGGATAATGGTGGAGAGAATAGAGGGAAACTCCATTCAGCCGAAGTATTGCACATTAGTTGAATTAAGGGAGGTTGGCAGCTCAGTTGTGAAATCACAAGCCAACTCAAGACTAGCACCATGTAGGAAAGCGCTCATAATGTGTGTGTGTGTGTGTGTGTGTGTGTGTGTGTGTGTATATGTATATATATATATATATATATATATATATATATATGTATATATATCCGCCTCACACCTCCAGGGTCTGGGGTTCGAGTCCCGCCGGGGCCATGTGTGTGCGGAGTTTGCATGTTCTCCCATGTTCTCCCCATGGGGAAAACCCCGTGCTGCGGGGGTTTCCTCCAGGTACTCCGGTTTCCTCCCCCAGTCCAAAGACATGCATGGTAGGCTGACTGGCGTGTCCAAAGTATTCGTAGTGGGTGTGTGAGTGTGTATGTGAGTGTGCCCTGCGATGGACTGTCACCCTGTCCAGGGTGTACCCCACCTTGTGCCCGATGCTCCCTGGGATAGGCTCCAGGTTCGCCATGACCCTGAAAAGGAGTAAGCGGTAGAAGATGGATGGATGGATGGATATACATTCACCAGGGCAGAACAGATGAGAGGGGACTATTGGCAGCTTTGGAAGACGGATTACTTGTTGCTCCAGAAGTGGCTAAGTACATAGATCCATATGGTGTACTTGTAGTCTAATTGTTTTTAATTGCAAATATTGTGTTCTACGTCACTATCTGGCCTTGTTGCAGGTCTCAGAGCTCAGGATATTCTCACTGCCTCTGGTGCGTTTGAGGGGTGAAATAGAACAAGAGCTACAGTAATAGACCACAATCCACTAACTGAAAACTTTTACAGTATATCTCTATTTTCTATCACCTATTTCCTGTTCATTTGTCCCTTCTTTTATTTGATGCTTCAGGTTCTCACCAGGTTGATAAAGACCAGGGGAAAGTCCCAAACTAAACATCTCAATGTTCAGATGGTGGCCGCAGATAAACTCGCCCAGTGTCCCAATGTAAGTTTGCCTTCGTGCTCATTTTATTGTAGGACCAGACCCCTGGTCTTGTATTAGAAGTAATACATACAGATTTATTTTTTTTAACTTTAATTATAGCATCTTATTTGGGCATTCCAGACCTTCATCAAATGTCCTGACTTTTTCATTGGGTGATGTTTTTAAGTGCTTTGAATTGTCTGGTGACAAAATGTTTATATTGGTTCAACCTTACTATATGCTCTGCTATGGTTGCTAATTTGTAAAAGTAATTTGTAAAAACAAATTTTTTAAAAAGCACATTCTTCTTTATCTGTGTGTTATTAACATTACAGACGACTTGCTAAATCTTTTATATTTCTTGACAAATTAAACATTGCATTTAGAAATACAAGTAGAATGTCCTCTTTTGCCTGAGTCTTACCTGAGGGCTTAATCAGAGACTAGTTTCATGGGATAATAAAGACAATGTTATTTTTAAATGTCAGAGATGTACTTTTCTTTGTTTCGCTATGCACAACTAATAAATTAAGATACTAAATGAACACAACATATAGTTTAATTGACGTTTTTAATGTTTTGTTTTAGTATAATGATTTAATGTTGACTTTGCATTATAGAATTGTGTATTTTTAATGTTTACTGTTTACTTTATCTTTTTTTTTTTCAGTACAAGGTACCTACGCTACAGATACAGTGGATAAATATTGAATGAATTCCTACAAGTTTAATTCTCATCCTCACATTTCTCCTTGCTTCTTCATCCTTTAGGAGGTCTTTGATGTCATCTTAGATGAGAACCAGCTGTCAGATGCCTGTGAGCACATAGCTGAATACCTGGAGTCTTACTGGAGAGCCACTCACCCCCCAGACGTGGAAACAGCCAAGCCTGCAGTGGAGCCCACAGAGAGTACACTTCCCAGCAGCCCCACACCTGCTAAGGTAGATATGCATGCACAATGGCAGTGGAGGGTCCATTCAGTTTTCGCTTCCATTTTTCAGTTAAATACAGTGGTTGAGAAGAACACTTTTACCATTATGTGTGCTGTCATTTGTAACTCTTTTTCTTTCCATCAATTAAAACTATTTAAAGAAGACAGATATGAGGTAGAAGAAACTCTGGTAAGTGATATGGCATATGCTGGATTTCAATAGATTATAAGAGAAAGTATAAAAGTTGGTGTCTTAGGAAGTAGTCTTAGACTTTAGTTGGATGTTCTATTAAACAACAGTAGATTAACTTAGTTTGAATAGTGCTATATAGAGTTTCATCTTCCCCGATATTAAGGACAATAACACTTTTTAAACCACCCAGAATATACTATTTTTAATTTGTATGCATACCCCTGACAAAAATAAATACAAGATAATGGATGAATGGCTTTAAATCTGTATGACAGATCGGTATGCCTATAGCTATTTCCTGTGAGCTTTCCAGACCAGGACTCTCTTTAAGAAGAAGCATCTTAAGGCATCTTAGAAGCCTCTGTTTTAAAACGATCTGATCACTTTTCTGTAACCTGCTACATATGACAATAAATAAATAACAAATACCTACTACAGTATAACTGTATGATGGGATGACATGCCTCCATCATCTAAATGGATACTCAAAGAAGACTTTAAAATATGCATCATACCTGGACATGTAAAAATCATCATGGGATACTGCTTATGAGTGTTATGAATCCTAATTAGCAATACTTTTTTTGGGGGGGGATAGTCTAATTTAGAAATGTCATCAACCAGCTTAACAACTGATTCATGTCCAATGATGTTTATTTCCCTTTCAACAACATGTCAGATTATGTATCATTAGAGTCCTCAGAATAAGCCCTCTAGATACAAGAGACTGTTATTTGGTTTGGGAAAGCTACACGTAATATTAAAAAAATGAAACTGTGAAATAAAAAATCTGTATAAGCTAAGAATGTCAAGCTAATTTTGATAAAAATGATCTTGATCAGTCTAGATAGAACATTAGATAAAATGTTTTGAAGGGTGCAATGTTGGAGTATTCATTTACCTTCATTATTTTAATCTCTGACATTAGAATGAATTGAAAAGCAGGAGGGCAGTGGCTACTAAGAGGAAGGGATCTCTGGAGAACCAACTGGAGCATCCCAGGAATGAGGAGCAGAAAGAGGATGAAAAAGAGGAAGTGAGGGAGGAAGAGGCAGCTGAGGAGGAGAGCCTCCTGAAGAGTGAGCCAAAGAGACCCCAACATAGCCACCACCACCACCACCGTCACCGTCACCATCACTGCCGGACCAGCACAGACCACACCGAACAGCACAACCACCACCCTGCCCACTTACAAAACATGGACATAGATAATGTGGCAGGTAAGCACTCCGAGCCTCAGAGCCATCGTCTGCTGCTAGATGAAGAAGGATTGGACCAAACAGAGGCACACCCAACCCAGATTACAATCCATAAAGACCAAAACCACCACCACCATCACCACCACCATCATCATCACCGCAAGAGCACGGACAATCACAATGAATGTGGACAGGACTATAAACTGAAGCACAATCAGCGCAACAGGCAGCATAGTCATCACAGACAGCTACGCCCTTCTAATGAACATACGCTGCCTTTACACCACTATGTATCATCTGAACATGAACAGCACTACAGCCTTGAACACAAATACCACTACCGTGGCCGAGAGCGAGACAGAGACAGGAACAAGGAGAGGGACAATGACAGACATGATGAGGCTGGAAACTGGAGCAGAGATATGTACATTCATCACTGACTGATTTGCAGTGTGCTGATGCTGCTATGTGAAACCTAGGTGTAATGTTAATACTTGTACCGTTCAAAGGTCTCACCAAGAGCATGCACAACTACTGTATAGGCTTAGAATGTAGGTGCAAATGCAGGTTACCTAATTATTATTCAAATGTACTGTATTTTTAAAACATATATTACAGCTGATTCATCTCAATATTTTACAATCTATTTAATTTTCATTTATTTATTTTTTTACCAGAATAGTTTAACGTTAAATATTGCTAAGGACAGTGCTTTGCAAGAACAACCAGTAAAGAACAAAGCATCTTTTCAGTTATATCTACCTGGCATTTCCATTTAGCCAGTTTACAGAAGTATGCTGTTTCTACTGTCTAATAGGAGCATAATCTTACACAACACATGTGAAATAACAAAATTAGACTAGTTTTTGCTTCCACAGTCTGCCTTAAGAAACTTCTGAGAAACCCTTTTTTTCTACCTATATTTTAACATAAGCTCTTTTTTTCTGGCTATTTGTATTTATTTTCCACAATATGGCTTCTTAATGATCAAATCATCACGGTTCAAACCCTTTTCTGACAATTAAAGAAAAGAAGAAAAGACAAAATAATGCAGTCATTTTTCACAAATTCATTGTGACTATGAGTATTCATGTGGAAATATCTTTATACATGTGCCACACCGCAACATTTCCAACATTTAAGAAAAAATGGTGTAAAAATGTTTTAACTTACACATCAACCTTATCAACAGTGTTGACTATTATTTTGACTGTATACTGTATTGTGTGTGTGTGTGTGTGTGTGTGTGTGTGTGTGTGTGTGTATATATATATGTGTATATATATATATATATATATATATATATATATATATATATATATATATATATATATATATATATATGCAAAATAATAGTCAACACTCTGTTGATATATGTGTATAAATGTACTAACGTACTAAAAAGATTACTCCAATAAATAATTTATATAATCTGCTGTAAATGTTGCTGGTGTAGCTTTATCTTTTATAAAACTTGCCCATATATATGCAACAGCCTGACATGCTAACCAACACTTTTTTACTGGCAGGCTAATCATGCTAGCTTGAATCTAAAAAGTATCTCAGAGGAGATTGATGGGACTTTTGGCACAGTACACCTATTGGCATTACAGTATGGACTTTGTTTGCTTTCTCTCTCCACTTCTTCTCACTTACAAGTCTTTCATTCTATCACCTTTAGTCTTTCATTCAGTCATTCTCAGCCCTTCGAGCTTTCTGAGGCTAATCATATAGCAGTACATTTTTTTCTGATCATTTCAATAAACATGGTGTCATTGCATACTTTGCAATTTCTGTATGCATGCATCATAATATTGCACTTTTTTTTTCTTTACCAACCTGTCTTTGATGCTGTTGTAAGTGTTTTAACCATTGCTATATTTTTTCTAGAAATTTATTTTACAATGTTGGAAAGAATCATAAACAAAGACAGTAGCTCTTAATTTTGCCCTGGAATAGCTCTATTTATTTATTTATTTATCTATTTATTTATTTGAAAGATTTTACATTTATATTGATTTCTGAATTGAAGTATTTACACGCTTTCAATTTTGTCCCAGGGCATATCCTTTACTCCCCTGACACAGATAACAAAAGTTGTTTATTTTTTCTTTGCCTTAATATAGTAGTATTTTTTATTCTCAGATTTTAAAAGGCCATTCTCAAGATCTATTAAAGGTGATCTTAACACAAACTTAACATATGATCATTAGCCTATAACATAATGTTAGTACACAGTATTGTTCCATAGCCTTGGTTAGTTTGTGCCCTTTTAACTCCGGTTTATTTAACTGTTTTTACAGTCATCCCAGTTTTCTAATTCATCTCAAATTGCACAACATTTTTTACACAACTTGAAGCACTGTTCTTTACATTGGTCTTATCAGGCTTATAAAATATAATTACTCTATGCATATATTTGTGATTATTTCTATGCATTTGTGCATACAGGTGCATCTCAAAGATTTTTAATATCGTGTAAAAGTTCTTTTTTCTCCGTAATTTATATTGTAGATTCATTACACATAAAGTGAAATATTTCAAGGCTGTTTTTGTTTTAATCTCAATGATTACCGCATACAGCTCATGGAAATTAAAAAATCCAGTATCACAAAATATCCGAATAAAGAATTTATAATACAGAAATGTTGACCTGAGAAGAACTCTAATCAGCTAATTAACTCAAAACACCTGCAAAGGTTTCCTGAGGCTTTAATCTCTCAGTCTGGTTCAGTACACACAACCACAATCACGGGGTAGATGAAAGTAAGTACTGCATTTCATTTGGAAATCAAGGTCCCAGAGTCTGAAGGAAGAGTGGAGAGGGACAGAATCCAAATCCAGTGTGGTTTCCACAGTCAGTGATGATTTGGGTTGCCATGTCATCTGCTGGTCTTGGTCCACTGTGTTTTCTCACGCTGAGAGTCGATGCAGCGTCTACCAGGAGATTTTAGATCACTTCATGCTTCCATCTGCTGACGAGCTTTATGGAGATGCTGATTTCCTTTTCCAGCAGGACTCTGCACCTGCCCACAGTGCCAAAACTACTAGTAACTGGTTTGAGACCGTGGTATTACTGTGCTTGATTGTCTATCCGACTCTCATGACCCGAACCCCGTAGAGAATCTATCAGAGACACCAGACCCAACAATACAGACGAGCTGAAGACCGCTATCAAAGCAACCTGGGCTTCCAGAACACCTCAGCAGTGCCACAGGCTGATTGCCTCCATGCCATGCCACATTGATACTTTTGCACAGTAATTAATGCAAAAGGATTAAAGCCCCGACCAAGTATCACTGCATAAATGAACATACTTTTCAGAAGGTCGAAATTTCTGTATTATAAATTCTTTATTCTAATATTTTAAGATACTGGATTTTTGATTTCCGTGAACTGTAACCCGTAATCATTGAGATTAAAACAGAAAAAAAGACTTGAAATATTACGCTTTATGTGTAATGAATCTAGAATATATGAACGTTCCACTATTTCAATTCAATTATAGGGAAAATTTACTTTTCCACGATATTCAAAATTTTTAATTCGTTTTTTTTTATTATTATTAATGCCTTGGAAGATACTCTTTATATATATATATATATATATATATATATATATATATATATATATATATATATATATATATATATATATATACACACACATTCTACAGTTCACTGTCATGCTTTATTATCTTCTTCTGCATTTTTTTCTTTCCATAATTAAGTTCCACCTTTGACAGTTGGGAATGTTGTTTAGATATACTGACAATTCTGCACTTAATCATACATTGGATACTGCTCAAAGGGAATCTCATCACTGCTATCTGCTGCACCACTTACTTACACATGATTATTAAAATTTATTGAGATGTCCAACTCAAACAATAAACAGTAGTACTTAGTGGTACATATAGAGAAGTGTCCACGTGGGACAAATGAAGAGTGCACTGTTCAATAAAAATTGCGATATTTTTTCTATGCAAAACCAACCCACTTTCACTCACTGACTCCTAATGAAGCTGTGTGTCCCAGGTGAACATAAACATATTTAAAGCCTGTTGTCCGATTAACCTTAATCTTTGATCCTTTTAAAGCACACTTAAATCTGCCATAGGTTTGCAATGAAGCTTTGGACTGTGATATCACAGTGAGATATCTGATCATTTGATTTGTTAAAATAGTGAAATTCACCAAGACTTAATAATAATATAGACACATTTTTACATTTAACATAGAAACATTTCATTGCTGCATTTAAATGATATTTTACAGGAGGCCGGGGTTCCCATGTAGTTTTAAAGTAATTGCCTGTGGATGTTGATACTTCTAGGCTCTGAGGTAAAAAAAAAAAAAAAAGCTTGATGCATTGACCCATGGTCCAAACCATACTACATTATGTGCTACCCCTTTCTTGACATGCAGAATTGTTCAAAGTCTAAAAAAATCTATCTTCATAGCTTGCAATGAAGAGTCTGTCTATCTGGAGCCTATCATGAAAGATGTGTGGGGGCTTAGTGTTGGCTTAGTGGTTGAAAGATGTTGGCTTAGTGGTTAGCACATTTGCCTCGCACCTCTGGGGGTGGTTGGAATCCTGCCTCCGTCCTGTGTGCGCAGAGAACAAAGCGACAATCAAAACAACAGCATAGCAGTTGTCCAAGAGGCTAACACAATGGTTTCAATGTGCTCCTTTTAAATAGACAGCTCGGCCTCTTTTCGCCGGGTTCCTGCCTTCCTATTGGTCAGGTCTTGTCAACCAGTTAACGGAGATAATGGAACACACAAACACTGACATGTAACAGTGGTACAGTAGCTCTTCTGTGTGATTGGACAAGACGGGCAAGCCTCTGCTCCTGACACGTATCAATGAGCCTTGGCGCCCATGACCCTGTTACCATTTCACTGGTTGTCTTTCTTGGACCACTTTTGGTAGGTACTAACCACTGCATTCCTTGAACACCGCATGAGACCTGCACTGCTCTGACCCAGTCGTCTAGCCATCACAATCTGGCCCTTGTCAAAGCTGCTCAGTTCCTTACGCTTGCCCATTTTTGCAGCAACTTAGAGAACTGATTGTTCACTTGCTGCCTAATAAATCCCGCCCCTCAACAGGAGCCACTGTAATGAGATAATCCATGTTATTCCCTTCAGCTGTCAGTGGTTTGAATGTTATGGTTCATCGGTGCATTATGTATTTTAATGGTAATTTTATTATTTTTATGTTTCACTTTATCTATTTTATTTCTGTGATAATGCATCTGCATATTTTAAAAATATAGTTAATTAACTAAAGTACAGTCAAATTATGTTTTAGTTTATTGACTGGTTTCTGACTTTATATTGTTTAACACAGTTTTGAAGTTACGGTTAGGCTAACCCTTTTTAGCATTGTTTGTAATTAAATGACTATTTTTTTTTATTGAAAAAATGTAAGTATACATTTTTATTGGTTGTCAGGCCCACACAATCTATGAACTCAATCAAACACTCACTTTAAAAGGAGACACTCACTTACAGTATTCTTGTGAAATAAGTTGTGAAATTTGTGTTCATCATCTGACTTAACCAAACCTTCGGTTCTGAGTTTGTTGTTCTGGTTCTTCAGTCACGTGTCTTGTATAGCCTAGTTTGTATTGTTTGTTCAGCGCCCGACCTACGCCTGTTTATGTGAATTTGATCTTGCCTTACTTTTTGGATATTTCTGCTTGCTCTTATTAAAGCACTGAACTGCACTTGCATCTGTCTCTACACTCTGTTAGTGCCAGTGGTACAGAAAAGAATGCAGCCAAACTGCTTCACTAGATAATAAATAAATACATTTTTTATGTAATGGAAAAAAAAACGTGTAATGGAAAAAACGTGTAATGGAAAAAAAATGTAATGGAAAAAAAACCGTGCATTACATGAAGAACTTGCATGAAGACGAAATCTTTGATATTCTTTTATTTAACTTAAGACAAACAAGTATTTGAGCAGCAATTCAATTCTAGTTGTTAAGTGAAACACCAGCATCCAGTTTCTGATAAACAATTGTGCCCTAAAGCACTGATATAATTTCAAAACCACTTAGCTAACGCCCCAAATGTGGAAGCATTTGGTCAATATTCACATTAGTTGATGTTTAATGTAAAGAATAAAATGATTAATATAAGAAAGAACTCATTAAAAAAAACACATTCATGAAACTTATTCATTATTTTCCATGTGGTCAACTAATGATTTGGTATCTTTGTCCTCTGACAAGGGGGATTCAGTATTGTAATACATTGGGTTCTCATATGAAGGTGTAGCAACCTGTCTGCTGGTCCTTCTGTGGTAGATGTAAGCCAATCCAGCCAACACAAACAGCACTGCAATTACCACAGCCACAGCCACACCAGAAAGGTTCCTATGTGCTGCAGCCTCTTCTACCAAGAAATCAGGGAATGCAACATTTAAGATGCGAGATGCAGCATTATAACTAAATAAAAAATACAAGAAGCATCTTGCATTGTGTAATAATGGTGCCATCAAATGAGACATTATTCATATCCTTTAAAATCAAGAAATCAAGCAAATATGAAGAATTTTGTTTAAATACATATTTAAGAAATGTTTTCAGTGCATGAGTATTTAATGGAGGTGTTGAATTAGCTGGACTATTACCTGTAGGACTAATTCCTGAAGTAGTGGTTGGTTTTGCAACTGCAGCAAAAATAGAAAAAGAAAAAATATATTCAGGTCAATAAATTACACATGAATACACATTTACAATGCCCAGAAAATCCTCTGTACATACTGTATTACATAGCATTTAAAATGGCATTACTAAACGATTTATGTATAAAGATCTATATAGTAATATTACAGTCATCCTCCTTAGCATTCTCATCTTGTCAACAAGTGGATTCAAATATGTAAATATAGTACTCCATCCATCCATTTTCCAGACCACTTATCCTACACAGGTAGCGGGGGAGCCTGGAACCTTTCCAAAGGCACAAGACGGGGGACACCCTGGATGGGGTGCGAACCTATCGCAGGGCACAATCGCACACACATTCACACACCACAGACAATTTGGAAATGCCAGTCAGCCGACAACGGATGTCTTTGGAGGGGGAGGAAACCAGAATACATGGAAGAAACCCCTAAAGCATGGGGAGAACATGCAATCTGCACACACAGGGTGAAGGTGGGATTTGAATCCCCTACCCTGGAGGTGCAAGGCATGCTAAGCCACCATGCCACCTAGCGCGCTATCCTTTCTGGCTAATTATATTATTGTTAAATTGTTCAATCAAAGGAGTTTGCATTGACATAAATCCATTAAATCGGGTGAACTACTCTTACCATGATTCAATGTGTCCATAGAACAGGCACATGGCCTATTGTTTGTCAACAACTGCCACTGTGGTGCTGAAAGAACAGTTCCACTTCAGTACCACTTCTGTCTTGGACACGCTCAACAGCGTGTGGCTGCAAGGCGGGGCTGCCTAAACACACACGGCTGGATTGGTATGGACCTCATAGGGCCACTCCCAAAATCCACCTAGGGTCACGAATACATCCTGGCCATCATGCACTACGCCAGCAGGTACCCTGAGGTGTTGCACTATGGAACTCGTGCTCCTATTCAGCCACATGGGGCTCCCAAAGGACATACTAACTGATCAAGGTACGCCCTTCACATCCAAACTAATGTCTGATTTGTGTCGACTTTTGCAGGTTAAACACCTGAGGACATCCGTCTACCACTCACAGATGAATGGGCTCGTTGAACGCTTCAACCACCCAACACATTATGCTTTTTGTGTCATTTGTAATTTGAATAGACAATGAAGAAAACAGTCCAAAGCAACAAAAGTAGGAGGGAAGGGTATGCATGTAATTGTGGTTCTGTGACTGAATGGAGGACCTGCTGGATTACTCATTCTGATATGAGAAATCTGTGATATAGAAGGGGGCCACAATTACAATGTATGGCTTTGCTATTTGCAGTCAGCAATGAAATGAGCAAACAATATTACTGGTTCCAAAGAAAATTGTCTTGGTGGTCCTCCATACATAGTCATAGTCATCACTGTTACATACATAACATTTCATTAGTATGAAAGGGTTCCATTATGCTGAAGGTCTTGCTTAAGAAATTGTGAAATTGAAGTATTTTGAACTAATTAAAATCAATAGAAATTTTTATGACACAAAGAATCATTCTGAACAACATTTCCATGCAACACACAGCTCTGACTTCAATTACCCTTGGCTGTCTTGCAGATGAACGGTGCATGAGAATATAAGCAGTGTTGTTTTCCCCATTGTTTAGTTGTGGTGGAGATAAATGCACAGTCATGGCTATAGTCATTATACTCTGTAGATTCTTCCCAATTAGTGTAATCCACGACACTTCTGTCTAGCCACAGCCAGTGCTCTGTGCGGATCAAACACAAACACAAAACCAACACAGTGTCAATGCCTTAAACATACAAGTTTCTGCCACCAAGTCTATTTTGGTGAGCAGCAGTATAAATATACAAATAGTATTACCTTCATATGTCTTAAAAAGGCCTATCGAGAACCTGCCATTTTCATTCCCAAGAAAACTGATGTAATTCTCTATAAACTTGGCCTCATTTGTGTCTTCAATGCTGACAAGACTGGCACCTGATGGGAAATAAATCTTAGTATGGACAAACTGTATTTATAACAATGTGTAAATAAATATCTAAACATATCTAAATAATAATAATCTTTTCTCACCTCTTGTCAAACAGAGCTGAGAGGCTTTGCTCCATGATACGCTTTCAGTCACAAATGCATAGCAGTGCCCTCTATAAGGCAGCCATGTCATCTTTGGTTCCGTTTCAATTATGTCAGGGCACACACCAGGGTACTGCACTGGTGGAGTTGGAGCAATGTCTGTGAATAAAATAAAGAGAAAGTATGGGATGTATTACTCAATTAATATCATTCATTCATGTTGTGCTTGCTTGTGGTTGAGTATAGCTCACCTGTTGATTTCTTACACATGCTGTAGGTAGTTTGATTGCAATAGGCAGTTTTCCATTTTCCATCCACATCCACGTAAACACAAGGGTGGTCCCTCTTTGGTTCACTGTAGGCCCAATTCTCCATATTCAGCTGCCAGTTATCAATCCACAAAAAGTATCCATTTGTCTGTACACAGCAATATATAAACATATTTTCTTTTTGATCTATTTATGTACAGAACATTGCCAGAAATTACTTGAATGATAAGTCCCTCATCCTCCTCTTCAGTATTTCATTTTCTTGTGCCATACCTCTTTGCTGTTAAGGCCAATCCATAGGGGCTGTCCAAGTTTTGAGGTCTGCAGCTCAATGTAAGACTGACTAAGCAAGTCTCGAATACTAGCAAGATGAGCACCCTCCAACTCACACTGACGCCTTGCGTCATACCATGTCAGGTTTTTTTGCAAGATCATGTAAGAATCATTTCCAACCTTGATAAAATTTTTGGGTGTCTTTGTCGGGCTTGGTTCAATAAAATGATCTGAACAGAAACAAAAAGAATTTCAAAATGTGTTATCCGCTGTTTATTAATAAAAGCATAAAAAAAATTATTTCAAATGATCCTAAAATGTTTCTTGTAGATTTACCAATAGCACGACTGCAAATAAATCCAATGGTATCATTACAGCTTTTTGTTACCCACTTGCCCAGCTCAAGTCGTTGCATGCTTCCCATTGCAATACAAGTTGGTTCCTAAAAAAAAAAAAACATACAAATGTCATGTTTCCTATAAGTAAATAATTAAATAAGTGAATAAGTAAGTAAATAAATAAACGAATAAATAAATAAATAAATAAATACCTCATTTTCCCACATCCACTGTAATAAAAACAGAAACAAGAAACAAGTTTTCAGGCACATTGAAAGGAAATTCTTTTATATCATGTACTCTCTTA
Organism: Ictalurus punctatus; assembly: GCF_001660625.3. Classification (NCBI taxonomy): domain Eukaryota; kingdom Metazoa; phylum Chordata; class Actinopteri; order Siluriformes; family Ictaluridae; genus Ictalurus; species Ictalurus punctatus. The sequence continues at coordinate 6,399,722 of NC_030422.2, read as the reverse complement.
TATTATGAACTGCTATCAAATACCTATGATGAATGTATACATTTCATTACCTCTTTGAATAAGCTGATCACCTGCCATCTTTAATATAGTATACTTATTTTGTAGTATGACCCTGGGGGCTGTGTGTTTTGTCTAAATCTGTCTGGCCCCTGCACCCGTAGAAACTGTCCACGCACTGCTGTTAACAATGTGTATAAATACTCTTGGTTTGCATGAATAAACTCGGATGTCTATTTGAGCATGCATGTGTTAGTAGCTGCGTTTACATGGACAACAATAATCCACTCTTAATCCGATTAAGACCATGCTCTAATTAAGAAACTACCATGTAAACAGCAAGTTTTACTTACCTTAATCTAATTAAGGTCATAAGCTAAGTAAGCAATAATCTAATTAAGACAGGTGGTGTACTCCTGTTTTAGTCGCATTATGGACGTGTAGTAGTGACATGTAAACACCTTAATCACGTTATGAACGTCGTGTGAGAGTTTTCACCGCATTTTGCGACAGGACACGATCACACACGGCAGTTTTACGTTTTACGGCGAACAAGAGAGCATGAGTACATTCCTACTATAGACCTGTAGTTGGGAAAAGTACATGTATCTCGGCTACTATATAGACGGTAACTACGCGATTTGGGACACACCCACCGCTTGAAGCAGTTGTCTATTAGCACATACAGCATGACAAATAATTAACTGCACTTAAAGTGTTCGTAAAAAAAATAAATAAATAAAAACACCCAAAACTGTATACGGTACCATAAAGAAGACGAACTGTATGTTGATACGTGAAATTCTGGAGGGATGTTGGATGGCGTGGCACGGTGACGTAATGACGCGGGCTGTTAATCTAATTATGTTCTATAACATGTAAAACGGGAACATGACAGGAGTATTCTAAAAGCGACTCGTGTAAACACCTTAATCACATTATTATCTTACTCAAAGTAAGGTCAATAATTAGATTATTGCTGTCCATGTAAACGTAGTCAGTGTGTGTTCATTTAGGTTCCCCAGATCGATCTGAAACACTCTGAGGAGAACCACACTTTCTAAGCACAGAACTAAAAGTTAATAGAAGTAATTGTAGAACAGGCTGGAAGGAATGACGGGAGATCTGAGATTCCTGAGATACATGGAAATCTAACACACACACAGTAATATGTTGTAAAGCAAAGTTGCCTTCAAAAATAAGGGAAACAGATGTTTCTGCAGTGAACAGATGCAAATGAGAAAAGATACTGTATACCCATGCCCATGGTGTAAGTAGTCATTAACAGTGCTAATCAAAAATGCTCATTAACACTCAATATTACACCAAATATCATTCTACTTTCAGCCAGATCATGACTGATGTGCAGTGCAGCAGCAGTCGGATTCAGAACAAGCAGCATCGAGGATTGTCATATGAGTATATTATTTTTTAACATGACACCAAATGAAAACTTTTGCAAGAAGGGTTTCTTTTCTTTCTCTGGTTCTGGTTCATGTCCACCATGCAACTACAAATCAATAAATGAATAGCCTGCTTGTCCTGAATGCCTGGGGTAATGACTTGCGAAGGCAAAGTCACTAGCCCAGTCACTCAAGACAAGCTGGCTGTTAATTTTTTTATTTGTAATTGCATGGCGGACAATACAGCAAAATGTGGAAGGGCCCATTGTGTTATAAGCTAATCTATGGCCAACAACGCACCAATCACAGCCATTCATTTATAATAAAACTGCATACATAGCTGTAAATTAACACACCTTTCTGGGTTAACTATCAAAAAACAAAATATGCTGTGTGGTGGCAATGTCATTAACCAAATGTAATTACCAATAATGGCCTTGTGACATGTCACTATATGAATCGGTACACTTAAAAATATATTTTTTTGTAATTTTGACATAATGTTTTAACTGACATCAAGTGTGTAAAAAGTGCATAGGCGAAATTATTAACCAGAACAGTGTAAACATTTTGCTCTTTGATAAACAAACAAACAAAAAGGAATTTGTCATCTAACCATATATTCTGTTCTTGATGGTTGTCCTTTGGCCCAGCCTGTATAACTGACGACACTCCCATCTGTCCATTTAAATCCTTTTTTTGCCAAGTTACTGAAGCCAATCCATAAATCTTCTGGGTTATCACCATCCATCATTAAGGTTAAAAAGGCTATACACAAAAAAGATGGAGGAAAAAAGAAGCACCGTAAGTGTTCAAGTGTTCAAAATCAACTGAAGATTTAGTTCCCTCTGAATAAAAAATTCAAAGAAGTCAAAACTTGAGCTCACCAAGTTTTGGCCGATTTTCTGAGCCTACAGTCTATTAAAGCTCAAAATGTTAAGGAAACACACTGCATTACTATAGGTAATAGACTATGGGCCTGACAGTATACAACTTATCTACTGCATTTCCCATTTTCCTCCAAACAAAATTCTATTCTAAACTATTTTCCTCTTGAGGGGCATGTCCAAACATATCTGGCGTATTTTAGTTCACTGCTGCTGATTAGGTGTAACATGCAAGTAGGCAAGTGCATAAACAGAGAGTGGTATTTATTAAGATGGATCCAAGAAACATCGTCAAGAACAAGCAGGGTTAAACAAGGAATATCCATAATCGAACACTTTAACAGACATGAGTAAGAGCACTGGAGGTAACAGGAACAGGAAAGGCATGCATACAATGAACGAGAGTTAACGATGAGGAATGGAGACAGCAGGGCATAAATTAACAAACTAATCATAACTAGAGGGCTGTTCACACATACAGCGACTTGCAGCAACAAAGCTGCTGGAGAGCACTCATTTTCAATGAGAGCTGGTGACTTCCAGCCACATGAGTGACAACCACCATTGGTTGTGTCCATTGTGGGCGTGTCCAGCAGCACGACAAAGCTTAACTTTATGCAAATATGGAGTGCCTTGGTGCAGAGTCTACCAGTGGGAGTGAAGAGAGTAGAGTGCACATAATCCGTCTCCTGTCAGACACTGTAATGTGTAGATGGAGGAAAAATTTATTCTAGTGTTTACAAATTGTCCAATATTTATGATATGTCTCTGGCCGTAAAAAGTAAATAAAAAAAAAAAAGATGGGTATGCATAAAAATTATGCACAAGTAAAAAAAAATTGTGTGTGGAAAAACATATCTAAAGTAAGATGATTAATGCATTAATGCATACCATGATTAGCTGAATAATCGTAACTCATAGGCAGTCAGATTTGGTTGAGTAAATCCTAAAAGACTGCATTTAAAACTGAGTCCTGTCCAGCCTGAAGTACTGCTGGAACTGGACCTCATCCAACCACAACTATGGTGCTACTCGGACTATACTTTGAACCCACTTGCTACTTTGAATCCAAATGGTTTCATTGACCAAGATGGTCTGGAGCTTGCGCTTTTGCCACAGATAGCTGAACACAATGACAAAGAGAACGCACTGCTTCTCCTTTGTCTCGTATCCCTACTGAAAAAAAAAAAGAAAAAAAAAAACACCAGCTACAACCATCCTAGGCTGGTTGGCTGGCCTTTGCTGGTTGTAGCTGGATGTAGTTGTATGTAGCTGGTTTAAGCTGGTCTTCCAGCCTGGCCAAGCTGGTCTGCCAGTTGACCCACCTGCTAAAGCAGCTTGGTGTTCAGCTGGCTTTAGCTCGTGTTCAGATGATTTTAGATGGTGGGTTAGCTGGTCTCCCAGCATGGCCAAGCTGGTGTTCAGCTGGCTTTAGCTGGTCTCAAAGCAAGGTCTTAAAGCAATGGCTTTAGCTGGTCTCAAATTACAAGATTAATCAGGCAGGCTTGGTAGCATAGCTTAACTACTTAGTTCAGCTGTTAATAATCTAGAATATATCTGAAAATTCTACAACAAAATTATTAAACTAGGGTAGTGGTAGCTGAGCGTTAAGAAATTGGACTACCGATTGGAAGGTCATGAGTTCAAATCCCAGCACTACCAAGCTGCCACTGCTGGGCCCTTGAGCAAGACCCTTAATCCTCAACTGCTCAGTTTTATAAATGAGATAAATGTAAGTCGCTCTGGATAAGGGCTTCTGCCAAGTTGTCTGAACAAATATAGTCAGCCTTTTTAATTTGTAAATTTCATCCTGACCAACATTGACCAGCTAAGACCAGCCTAACCAGCTGAGTCATTGAGGAGTGCTATGCTGGGATGTCCATGCTGGCGTTTGATTCCGTGCGATTTCTCCAGTGGCTCAACATGGATGCTCTGGCTCCGTTTGCTGGCTTTGAAAGTTTCCTGAATGGTTTCTTCCTTCAGTGTCAGTTTTATTTTGGGAGTTAGCTTGACCCGAAGCCCAAAGAGGGACATTGGTTGGGGTTCATGTTGTCCCAGTTCATTGGTTCAGCTCTCCAATGGGTGGAGCCTTTGACTGACACAGGTAATCTCAGCCTGGGAAGTGTGGCCAAGTTTGTATGCCAAATGAGAGTGATTTTTGGAAAAGGGGACTTTAATTTTGATTTAAAATTGTTTGGCCAGCTGTCTTCTATGAGGTGACGGTTGAGATGTGGCAGCCTCCCCTGCAAAGCTACAGCCTGAGACCAATTATTTGGTCTCCCCTACAGAGCACCAGCCAGAGGTCGACAGGGTGGCCTGCACAGCCCAGCTCTAGCTTGAGGCCAACATGGTGGCCTCCACAGCCTTGCTCCAACTTGTGGCCACCTCACTTCCAGAGCTTCAGCCAGAGGCCAATGTGGCAGCCCCACCTCCAGAGCTCCAGCCAGAGATCAACAGGGCAGCCTCTACAGCCAATCTCCAGCCTGAGGCCACCTCTGGCAACCTCACTTCCACATCTCCAGTCTGAGACCAATGAGGTCATCTCCTCTGTCGAGCTCCAGTCTGAGGTCAACTTGTTGACCTCATCTCCAGCTTGAGGTGATCTCTCCTGCTGTACTCCTATTAGAGGCTGATGGCATGGCCTCCCAAGTTCAGTTCCTGCCAGAGGTCGAAGACACCTCCCATGCCAACCTCACGCTCTGTCTGAGGCAGACGAGATGGCCTCCCACACCATGCTCAAACCAGTGGGTGAAGAGGCAGCCTCCCATGCCATGCTCCTGCCTGAGGCCGACAGCGTGGCCTCTCACGCCGTATGCTGAAACAAGACGGCCTCTCATGCCGTGCTCACGCCTATGGCTCACCTAATGTGACATCATCATGCTCTAAAATGTGATGTGTTAAGAGGGGAAATTAGCTAATCTAGTTAAGAGACTTCACTATTAAGAACACTCTCAATTATCAGCTAAAATAAAAGTGCTAAAAAATACTAAATAAAAAATTTAATTAATTTATTAATTGGCTCACTTTTGTTCATTGGATCAGTACTGACAAGCAGTACATAAAAATAACTTGTTTTTAAAAAAAAAAAAAAAAAAAAAAATTCAGCACTGCTCACTCTGAAGCCTACCTCCCTTGTCCTCTTAAATTAAACTCATATTTGTAAGAACACTTAAGTCTTCTGATATCTCCCAAGCAGTAATAAAATACTAATATTGTCCAAACATTCTGGAATTAAGAGAAAGAGAATGTTGATAAAATTCCCCAGGTTCTATGTTATCTGTTCATGTATCTCTTCATTCACCAGTTGACAACCAAAAATTCAAATGAGTTAAAGCAGTAAAACTAAGTATGATTGTTTAGTTTTATGATTATCGTTATTAGAACTGACCTTGCTGGAGTCCACTAGTAACAGAGGCTAGATTTCCTCCAAGATGTTTACAGTATGATCTGGCTTCAGTCCATGTTTTCAGGTCCAGTTCTTTTTTGTAACACTGTAAGCAAATAAGCAGAGTTGTTATATGCACAGACCTACAGTGCAATGACCACCATTTTGTTTTTAAGCAAATGGCCATTCAGTACTTACTCTTAGTTATTTGATTTTTAGGTTTTTTTTTTCATGCAGTACTTATTTATGCAGGTGAATATTAAAGTTCTGGATAAATACGGTGCATTCAGAAAGTATTCAGAGCCCTTTATTTTATTCACGTTTTGTAATGTTGCAACCTTATGCCAAACTGCTTTATTTCTTCCTGCACATCAGTTTACACTCCATACCCCATAATGACAAAGCAAAACCCAGATTTGTGATACGCAAATTTATTAAAAAGGAAAACCTGAGATATCACATTGACATAAGTTTTCAGACCTTTTGCTATGATGCTTGAAATTTAGCTCAGGTGCATCCCATTTTTCTGGATCATCTTTAATATGCTTCTACACTTCCACCTAAGGCAAATTCAACTGATTGTACATGATTTTGAAAAGGCATACACCTGTCTATATAAGGTCTAACAGCTGAAAATGCATTTCAGAGCAAAAACCAAGGCACAGATATATGAGGAAGACTACAACAAAATTTCTGCTTCATTGAAAGTTCCAAAGAACACAGTAGCCTCCATAATTCGTAAATAGAAGAGGTTTGGAACAACCAGGACTCTTCCCAGAGCTGGCTGCCAGGCCCCCGTTACACCAATCTGGGCTTCATGGCAGAGTGGCCAGACGAAAATTCCAAAATTTAAAATTTCATGTGTCTTTCACTGAGGAGAGGCTTCCATCTGGCCACTCTGCTATAAAGCCCAGATCGGTGGACTGTTGCAGTGATGGCTGACCTTGTACAAGTTTCTACCCTCTCCACATATAATCTCTGAACCTCAACCAGAGTGATCAACATATTCTTGGCCTTCTCTCTTACCAAGGCCCTTCTCTCCCGATTGCTTAGTTTGGCTGTGCGGTCAGCTCTATGAAGAGTCCTGGTTTTTCCAAACTTCTTCCAATTAAGAATTATGAAGGCAGAAATGTTTTTCTACCCTTCCCCAGATCTGTGCCTCTACACAATCCTGTCTCTGAGCTCTGCAGGCAGTTCCTTTGACCTCATGGTTTTTGCTCTGATATGCATTTTCAGCTGTTAGACCTTATCCAGACAGGTGTGTGCCTTTCCAAATCATGTCCAATCAACTGAATTTGCCAAAGGTGGACTCCAGTAAAACTGTAGAAACATATCAAAGATGATCCAAAGAAGTGGGATGTACCTGAGCTAAACTTCAAGTGTCATCGCAAAGGGTCCGAATGCTTATGTCAATGTGATATTTCAGTTTATTGTTATTAATAAATTTGCAGTTATCTCAAATCTGTTTTTTGCTTTGTCCTTATGGGGTGTGGAGTGTAGATTGACGCAGAAAAAAAAGCATTTTATGATAATGAGTCTTTATTGGTCACATATACAGTGAAATTCTTTTCTTCGCATATCCCAGCATGTCAGGAATTTGGGGTCAGAGAATAGGGTCGGCCATGATACAGTGCCCCTGGAGTAGAGAGGTTTAAGGGCCTTGCTCAAGGGCCCAACAGGGGCAGCTTGGCAGTACAAGGGCTTGAACCCTGACCTACTGATCAGTAACCCAGAGCCGTAACCGTTAAACAACCACTGTCCCCCTGATTTCCATTATGAATTTTCAGTTTCAGTGAACTATCACTTTAGGTCTATAGTTACAGTATGTCTGAAGTCTCAGTATGGGTGCATAATTAAATTCTGAATACAACTCTTTGTATTTTGTCAAGAAGAGAAAAGAAATAAAATTCTCCATTTTACTGATATGAGTTTGCACAATGTTTTATTCCAGTTATTATTACTATAATATGATATAATTTACTAAGAATGTGTTTGATGTAAAGTCTCATTTACCTTTTTCTGAAACTTCACCCAGTCAGGAGCACAGCCTCCCCTTGGGGGCTCAGTGGGGGCAGCAGTGGAATTGACTTCGACAGAGCCACTTCGTTTACAGATAAAATTATGTTGTTCACCACAGTTTATACTCTCCCAAAGCCCTTGAGAAGACACAAGTCTGTTACTCCGGTCGTAGAATTTCCAAGATTTCTTCATAAGCAATATGATACTAGTATAACACCAAATATAACACAAATATGACGTATATGACCAAAAGTTTGTGGGCACCTGACCAATCACACCTATGTGTGCTTTTTGAATATCCTATTACATATTTAATCCAACTTTCTGTTATAATAACTCCCACTCTTCTGGGAAGGCCACTAAATTTTGGAGAGTAGCTGTGGGGATTTGCTCCTTCAGCCAGAAGAGCATTACTGAGGTCATGCAGTGATGTTGGACGAGTTGAGGTGGTGTCTTCTTCCACGAAAACCTTGGCAAACCATACCATGCACCTCACTTGGTGTACTTGGAGGTATTTCCATGTTGGAACAAGTTTGCGCCCCTTAGTTCCAGTAAAGGAGAATTCTTAATGCAATAGCATGTGATGGTCTGGTGTCTCATATTATTATTTTATCAATAATCCTCTTGATGACTAGCATTACAGAGGTAAGTAGAATTTGATGCTTTATAGCGTAATTATATGCACTTTTATCTTTAATTTATGATTTTAGATGATTGACTTACCTTGAGTATAAGTCATCTTTACACAATACTCTTCACTGTTCAGAAGAGCAGGCTGTTTTTTTTGCCATGCCTCGAATACAACTGGAGACCCTTCCATCCACCTTGTAGTGCACACATATAGTGAATAATGTATTGATGATTTAGTAATGTATTTAATGTGCTTTAATGTCGGTGGATTTACTTACTTGAAAGACTTATCCAGATCAACTATCATGCCAATATAATAATCACTATGTGTTTGTTTCTAAAAGGAATAAATGATAAATACAATATTTAATGAAGACATAGAAACCACATAACAATGCAAAACAAAAGTTTTACAGGTACGTATATGGCCATGACATGATGCAGCTCTCTATTAGCAAAATTACCTGATGCCACAGAAATAGTCTTTCTTTCTCATCATTAATGACCACAAGATCACCATGCCTTTGCTTACAGAACCATCTTGCTTCTTCCATAGAGACATACATGTATTCACTGATATAATACTGATTATCATTGAATATAGTCCAGCCATCGTCTGTTTTATTATATGCTGCAAATGTAGGGAGAAAACGGAATTTTCTTAGGAAAATATTTTCAGTAAACGATGGTGATACAAACGATAAAGTGTAAAATACATTGCAAATTTTGTAGAAGATTTACTTTCAGTTGTAATTTCCACTTCATTTGGTGTAACTCCTAGAGGGAAACAGAGCACATTTTTCTTTATTGAATTCACAATCATATTTACTATGGTTAACGACAACTAAAATACTACTTAAAAACTGAATAAAATAAAAGGCGGACTTTGATTGAAGTCCATTTCACTTCTGTCAATATCCATTCCATTTGATCTGCATTCATTTCTTGAGCTTCTAAATATAACATACTGTACAGTGCCTCTTTACGCAAGTTAATGTTAATTCATAATATTAATTGCTAATGTTACTGTTTCAAAAGTGCAGTGGTTGTGCCACCAAGTCAAGTCACTGAAATGCTAATGAACATGACTGACTGACATTTCAAACTTAAACATACGCAGCACCATCAGTCAACCACAGACTAGCAAAGTGCAGTTGTGGCTTGATGATCTGCATTTGTTTCTGAAATTATTAGTTTATTTATAGGTCTAGCTAGCTGGTTGTCACTACCTTCTTCAGTGAAAGTTAGCTAGCAGCTTAGCTGCTTTTGGGTATGACATGGCAGACACTGCTAATGTTGTTGACCTGATTTTGGAACAGTGTTTTGTTGATTTTGCTTATGAGGAGAAATTGAGAATTACACAGAAGGGCAGACCAATAGCCAAGACTTATGTAATTCAGAAGTCATGAGGCAAAAAACAGTTCTTTCAGCTCTCTCTGTACTTTAAAGGTGATTGGTTGACGGGTAATGCTGTGACCAAGCGCGTGTACTGCTGGCCGGCTTTGTCTGCAGACAGACAGCTGTGCTTCGCCTATTTTAAAAAACACCAGCTGCCATCGTTTGTCCTGCTGTTCGTGCATGATTAACCAGAAATACATAAATGTCTGACAATGAAACTAACTTTACTGCAGTAAAAGAGGCACTATGCCACCATCTTAGCCGAATCAGACCTCTACTCACAGCACACTCTAATATGGGTTAATGACAACAATGTGGGCCATAACAAAAGCCATGATAAAACTAGTCCAAATGAAATACAGAGTCTTTTTCGTTGTTGTTGTTGTTGTTGTAAAAAATATATATATTTTCTGTTATCTGACATTATGACAGTTAGCTAGCTAATATTAAAAGCACACATGATTCCACCTGCTTTCCCTCCCATTGTCTAAAGCTCTAAAATTAAAACCAATTTAAAAATAAAAGCCACTCTATTTTAAGTATTGAAATTGAACATATCAGCTGCAATATTTCTTTGAAAATTTTTTGATTGCTGGACTGAAAAAACAAAATATTTATTCATATTGTAGCTTATGATTAATTTAGGTGCCCCAGCCCAGGCTGTGCATAAGTTCGATGTTGTGCACTATTTTGCATCCTGTCCCATCAAAAGCCTCTATTATATACCATTTCGCATAAAATGGTACAACATCAGCTTTACAGAGTTTCTCTGGGACTGCTGTGTAAACAGCAGTCTTTTATTAAATGCGTTCTTGTCTGCTTACAGCCCCAGCAAAAACTGACAAGTCACAGCACTGCCAAGTTACAAGTTACCGATCTTGTCCTCTAGCAGCCTGAAAAGTCAGTGACGTGAAATCATTGATATAAAAAGATCAGTGCAATCTAATCATATAATATGGTGTGGGTTATGGTGTTCTAACTGAATATTGTTTGGTAGAGTATGCGGTAGTTTAAAAAAAAAAAAAAAAGAAGAATCTGTGGTGTTTTTGGGTCTCTTTACCTCTTCGAATCTCACAAAACCATTCCCTTTTGTCTTCACAGTGCAAGTCATTCCATTCTCCTGTTTTTCTCCACCACCAAAAAGTCATTTCAGCACAGTTTTCCACATTGTTGTAATTGTTCGGTTCATCATCTTGCCAGTTTTCATAAGACGTCTGAATGAAACACAAAATTGTAGCTGAACAATTTCCATACAAGCCTATACTCTTCAATCAATTTAAAGATTCAGTTATGGGTTGCCGATAAAAAAAGAAACAATACTTACAGAGGATCCATCGCTCCACACATAACCAACAGAGGGATCCTGGATACTGTAACCAATCCATGCTCCACGGGTGCTGCAAATATAAATATGTACATAATGCTTGCATGTTTTTAACACTGGACTGGATTAAGACCAAACAGCTTAGCTTTTTGAACAATGGCCCATTAGTATATTTTAGGAATATATTTAGAACAGGCCCAGATTAACAATGTATTGTTAAATCTGATAAAACTGGTGCAGGTCCAAATGTTATTTTTTTAAATCTGTGAACACAGACCTGGTTCAGAAGTGGTTCAAACTTAAAGGGGACCTATTATGCAAAATTCACTTTTAAATGGTGTTTGAACATAAATGTGTGTCGGCAGTGTGTGTACACAACCACCCTACAATGGTAAAAATCCACCCACTCCTTTTTTGTATTCCCAATAAATCATAAACAGTGTCTCAAAATGAGCCCTAATGTGACGTCACGTTGGAATAAGCCCCACCCATGGACTCTGCCCTATTAGCATAGATCCTCCTCTGAGTGAGCTGCACACAGTCTGCCATGTTTTCCGCGCCGGAGCAGGTGCAGTGATAAAAAGAATGTCTCAGCTTCTTAAGCGTCGTAAGTGTGCTGTTGCTGTCTGTAAGAATGAACATAAGAGTCTTCATGTACTCCCAGGATCAGAGCCACAGAACGCACAGTGTTTTTGAAGGAAAAGTACCCCAAATATACCTAAATTCGTAAATGTTTGTGCGAATCATTTCACGCCAGACTGTTTTGTGAACGGGGGTCAATACAAAGCAGGATTTGCTAAAAAGTTGATTCTCAAGAATGGATCAGTACCAACTGTTCATGATCCAGCTTCATATCCAGAATACGGAAGTATCGCACTTTATATTTTGTGAATGTTTGCAAATCTCCTTTCCGAATGAACTTGTTAGCAGATTCCACGGCTAATACGGCTAAATTTACCATTGTCTATGATTGTACTCACAGACAGCAGCGCTATATAGCCATTGTTATTTTTAACCCGAAAATAATTACTGTCTGTATAATTCCTAACCGCTGTATTATACACAAAATAGTAAGGTGATTGTCTTTTTGAATACTGTGTACATTTTGGGTGAATCATTTTAGTATCTGAAGCATGAGCTGTAAAGGTACATCCGCTGTAGTATTTGAAGCACGAGCAGTAAAGGCAGAGCCCTCTTCAGGAAAGGGGGCAGGGAGCAGCAGTGCTTTTACATGTAAAGAGAGACACACGAAAACAGAGTATTTTTGCTTCAGCATGCCCCCTTGTGCTTATGAGGAACCACACGGTTCACCAGACTGTAATGTGGACTGAATTTCTGTATTAAACTGTGCTCACCATAACAAACCTTTGACATATAGCCTCCTCCTTCCAACATGGTGTATGCACTGCTCTAATATGCTAACCATAATAATAAGATCTTGTTTGCATATAAGTAAAAAATATTTTGAATCTTACTAGATATTGCCAGCCAGTTGCAAATCGAAAGCAGTGTGGATACTCAGCAGATCGCCCCCAAGTTCCCGGCAGAAGTCGAGCGCTTCAGACCAAGTCTTCATTTGTCCCTGTTCCACGTGAAATAGCTTGAACAAAGACAAAAGGTTTCATTGGCCAGCAATTGGTTACATTTGAGTATGAAAAAAAATCATTAAATGTGTGCACTAGCACTAGAAAATGTTCTAGTAAAGCTCATGGTTATTAAAATAGCCTAAGACATTTTTTTTTCCCTCAGTGATTTTCATTTTGCATTACTCTGATCATTTTGTTATATTAAGAATTGTAAAAAAAATTCTAAATAACCAATCAATTGCCACATGGTCATGGGTTAATGCTCATCCCCAGTATACCTTTGTACAGAAGTCTCTGTTCATAAGTGGAAACCATTCGTTGCTGCAATTGGGAGCAGGGGTAGTTATGGGGGCTGGAGTAGTGATGACATCCTCAGCCATCCGTTTACAGATATATTTTTCCTTATTAGTACAACTTAGCACGTCCCATAATCCAGCAAGTGTTCCTGTGGTAATGCCGACACAGCCTTGTTTCCCCCCTGTGGTTTGAAAATAGTCATTGCATGTATGTTTAGCTTTGTAGCACTGATTACACAAGTGTTCATAAACTTTGCAGTGTGTACTGGAACAATGTTACTGACAGCATACTCAATCACATATTTCAGATTTAGCATTCACCTGGCATTCCAGCATTAAAGTGAGTGTACGGAACCTTTCTGCTGTTAGTCCATTCAAAAGTGTGCTGATCCTTGTTATTAGAGAGCCCAATCCAGAAGTGCTTCTCTGGTCGTATCCCTACCAAGCTGACCAGGAAAGCATTTTCAACTCTGATAGGAAAAGAAATAGGATGCAGAAATAAAGAATGGGCTACATGGGGGAAAAAAGAAAAAAAAACTGACCCACAGGTTTTAAAATGTTATGAATTATATTATATTTATTATTTAGAACCAAAACTGCCTTTTGCATGACAAAAATGTTCTGACCTGCTTGTGATGTCAACCAAATAAGATTCTGTTTTCACACACATCTGTTTGGCCTCTTCGAAGGTTTTAGTTTCTGTTCCTATGAAGTAGCAGTAATACCCATATCTGGTCCAACCCTACATTATGACAATTATGAGGATTAAAATTAGACATTTAATTATAGCTTCATTTATAATATGTTAGTAACAACACAACACTCAAACCAAACCAAAGCAAACCAAACTCTTACAGGCTTGCAGCCAGGACTTGTGAGAACCGTATCATTAGTGGATGGACTTGAATGGGCATCTTTCTTACAGATGAATCCATACTTGTTTTTACAGTTTTCATCAGCCCACTTGCCCTCCTACAAAAAAAATATGCATTTCAATGAGCCATTGTATCTCCTAATCTGTGTATATTCTTCACAGAACTACTGGTAGTTCTGCGTAAGCCCTGCTCAGAGTATGTGTAGAATAGCTTCTCATAAATTGTGTTTGTGAAGGAGCGAATGTACCTCTCCTCTTATTAAAACACAGTCCTCTTTATCATCAGCACTGTGGCTTGGTTCATTCTTCTCCCATGAGACAAATGAAACACTGGAGTGGTCACTCCACTCGAAAAACATCGCAGTCTTGAGGTCGTTTAAGCCAATCCACAACTCGTCCGTCTTTACTGTTTAATTAGGTTGAAACAAATGACAAAGAGTCACAGCACAACTTAGCACTATATCTAACAGAGGCAATCGCTTTAAGACAAAATGAGAAGACCAGCCTCCAATAAAATTCCATTAAAATGTGGCATTGAAATGTAACTATTTAAACGTGTCTACGTTATTTAACCATGTTGGGTTGCTAAAATTGAATATTTTAGCGAATCAAATGATCAGATATTTCACTGGAGTATCACACTGGTCATTCATTTTACACAAACTGTTTCAGTTCTCCATTGAAGGCCTGACACACTTCCTGTAGAACTCCAGAAAAGCCTGGAGTCTATAGGCTTCTATGGAAGATTCACTTACAATGTGTTTTAATGCTGGTTCAACAGTTAAGGCTCTGGGTTACTGATCAGAAGGTCAGAGGTTGAAACCCCAGCACCACCAACCTGCCACTGTTTGGCCCTTAAGCAAGGCCCTTAACCCTATCTTCTCCAGGGGTGCCGTATAATGGCTGACCCTGTGCTCTGTTCCACACATAACTTCCTAACAAGCTGGGATATGTGAAGAAAAGAATTTCACTGTGCTTTAATGTATACGTGACAAATAAAGGATGTTTCTTCTTCTTCTAATGGTAGCAAAGATTAACGTTCACTGGACAACAGCCTTTTAATACGCTGAAGTACTATGATCTCGTCACTGAGTGCAAAGAGGCTGTCTGTAGAACCATCATCTACCCGGTAGAGGTAGGATGCCGTGGTTTTGTTGGAACATCAACTGTCGTGATATGGGAGTAGCTGGGAGTAAACCAGCGGAAGTTCCTGAAAGACCTGGTTGAACAGGCAGAGGAAAGCAGCTTCAGGTGAGGAGAAACGAGAAGTGTTGAGGTAGTAACACCTAACCCAAGGTCTAGTTGCAGGGTGTGGCAGGATGATATGGAAACATGCCTGAGTGGTATAAGGTGCAGAGGAAACCACATGGAACCAGTGGCACTGAGCATGCATTAACAGTGCCTGTGGGGCTTGGTACAGCCTTATTGACCGGGGAGGCCTGTATGGTTTTGGTTGCAGTAGGCATGTTGGCAAGGCTGAAGAGTGGTAATCCTAAGGGCACTGGAGAAAGTGTGACAGGCAGTAATGCTAGAGCAGGCCAACATTTACCTGTGTAATCAATGTCATTGTACCCAGATGGAGATGCAGCTTTTCTGGGGGTGAATTTGGGTTCAGGTTGGTTTTTCATAGAAAAAACACACCTAAATTTAAATAGGTTTATTAGACATTGCACTGTTCGCTTGTCCCACCTGGATACACAGCCTCTCCATATGATAATTGGGAGAACTCTTAAAGGTGCAGAACCTGTTAACCAATTGCCAATCAGTGAGACACTAATAAACATGATGATAATAATCAATCACTAATAATTATATCAGTGCCAGTCAGACTCACAGAGTGCTCGCAGTAGTTGGTTTTTAGTTACATTAGGATAATGAATCTAAATAATCTTATTTTCAAAGTATTTTAAAATGACTATTTAGTTGAACCAAAACATATTTAAATTGAATGTACAACGAAATTGGATAATGTACCATTTTCTAATGGACAAATACATTTTTTTCAATGTGTAATTCTCAGTTTCTTTGTACCTTACATAGATCATACAGAATAAATAATTTAATTTCATGTAATCCTGGAAAGCAGATGCATGGGAACTCACAGTATCCAAGTTGTGAGATGGCAAAGCTTTGTTCTTCTATATTGAGAATGCTCAGCAGGTCTCCACCATCACGCCGACAGGCATCTTTTGCCTCCGACCATGTTTTTTTGGCGCGATTAAGATAGTAGCAGTGACCTGTGTAAGGTATCCATGGTCTGGGGCAAGAACCTGTGTGCACCGCTGGACAAGAAGTGACACGAAATGAATCTAAAATGACAGGTCAAGCAAAGACAAGCTATGTTTTGTGAAATAAACAATTTTATAATGAAGACACTGATTACCTGGTGGAATAGTGGGAGTGTAGAGGACTCGTTGGCAGATATATCCATGTCTCACAGAACAAACATCAGTGGACCATTTGGAATCATATTGCTGACTTACTGCCCCACAGCTATGACCTGGTTGAGGAGATGGATGCCCTATTCAAAGCAAAAGATTGAAAAAAGGAATGAATGAAATCACAGATTAAATAAATATTGCTGTATTATGGCAAAACATGACACGGAATATTGATGATCTTCCTGGTTTACTCCAGCAGGGACTGTATAGTGCAGCTAAATACTCACCACTGAGCCAGGTTAAATAACGTAAAGGTTGGCCATTGATCCAGTGCCATCCACTTGAGGCATCTAAACTGTTTAACCCCATCCACAACGGTGGGCCATTTCCCTCAGTCAGACCTATGTGAATAATGAAAATGGTTGATTATATATATATATATATATATATATATATATATATATATATATATATATATATATATATATATATATATATATACCCCATTATTTTTTATGTGTATACTATAGCTGGGCATTTAATGTTGTTTTATTGCAACACAAATTCTTTTATGTATTCAGATAATACCTGATATGAGGGTTTGCTCATGGGGTTCAGTGATACTTAACAGGTCTCCCCCTTGCTGCAGACAGCTTTTTCTGGCTTGATACCAAGTAAGTGCAGACTCTTTGTTTATCTGGTAGTACACGCCTGTGAGAGGGTTCTTGCGCCAGAAATCATCTGTAAAGGATATAAACCTCTAAATAGGCATTTTTGTATGTTATATGCTATAACATGTATGCATTTCATTTCAGCATTCACATATATTTTTTACATTTTGTAATTATGTAACTGTCAAAAGTAATATAACTGTACCTATCTGACGTGTCGGGCAATAACCCCAGAGCTCCTTATCTTCATATATCAGTTCAATTGCACACCACTCGCGTTTCATAGAGGAATCGTCTCTTGTGCAGTCTGAATACCATTTATTTTTGTACCTGAATGGAAAATGGCACGGACGACCATAGCCATTTCCTTTAAGCGTATATAATTCTGCAAACATACAGAAAAGAGTACCTGTTACTCAGTTTCTCTCAGTGTTACTCTTGCATATTACTTTGCAACTTTACAATGTAATAGTAGGTGTATGGAGTCTCAATACAGTTTACAAAAAATTCTATATAATATAATTATAGGTTTGGACTATTGCTTATTCAGCCTTAATGTTTGTGTAGTAGTAGGAACTATATGTTCCAGTTCCTTAGTGTTGTCCATATGAAAAAGCATTACTTTTTATTGATGCACATAGTAGAAACAAATTGCAACACATTTTAAATACACTGAAAAAATAAATATTGGAGTGAAATTTACTCAAGAGAAGTGTGATAACAACTTACCTACGAAACATTTTAGTAAATTTAACTAAGCATTTTTTAAAGTAAGGATTATATGGCACCAAGGATTATTCTCCTAGAAAATGGGAGTATATTTAGCTAGAAATTTTCTTGTTTTATTCAAATTTGAGATAAACAAACTGCAGAAAGCTTAATGCTGTATAAAGTACACATCATCTAAACATTATCATTACTACTTAATGGTCGGTGAGTAAATACAGTCACGTCAGCTTTCATAAAGACTGAACTAGCAGAACCCAAGATTAAGATGTGTGTGCGCACATCATACATCTGACTGAGAAACACAAAGAGGGTGAACCAAGAAAACTTTACCGAAACAGATGATCTTTAAAAACATTTCATAATACAAGAGCCTTAAAACTTACACAAAACAGCAAATATTGAAAACAACCCATCTATAATGCTCAAAATGAAATCAATTTAATGTTCTGTGAACACATACTATGCAAACTGAGTTCAGAAGTCACACCCCCACTTTAGCATGCAATCGGTTCAAGCATACATTATTTTCTAGCTTTGTGAGCATTTAAATTGACAGTAAATTTAACCCAGTAATGTAAGCAAAATATACAAATGGGGTTTTAGACACATAATGAATGGTAGTACAGAACTTAAAGCATTTAAGTAACTCTAATAATTTGCTTTTTTGTATATTTTTGTCATATTTGCTGAACCACTGAATATTTTCTTTTCTGTGTAATACCTTGATATGGTTGAGAGCAAATGCTGTCCGTTGTTCCATGTATTGTCCACTGGTTTTTGTCTTCCTGCTTTCTGGACAGTGTTAGAATATAAGATTCTCCCTCAAGGGACAAGTACAGTGATTCATTCTTCAGACCAAACTGTGAATTGTTCGTGCATTCCCACTTTTGGAGGTCATTTTTGGCATTACAGATGTACCACTGCAGTTTATTGCCCTCCTTTTTGCTCCCTACGCCAAGGCATTTCTTCTGGGCAACATTGTAGATTCGGTCCTCAGAAGTCCATTGAAACTGCTGCTTTGTGCTGAGAGGGTTACACACCTCTAAAAATTGCAGGCTGTCTGTCAGGCATCTGTTCTTATGTGCATTGTAGATCAAGAAATTTCCATCTATGAAAATAATTTAGCATGCACTGCATTACGAAGCACAATACAACTTCAAATTTTGTACTGTTTGTGTACTATTTTTGTGTTGTCACTGTTAATAAATTAGGATCATGTCATTTTAATGCAATGTTAAATAACGAAACACTACTTAGACTACTATTTATTTTCTTCACTAACCATTGTTTCTATGCACTTTTTAAAATTTGATATTACTTTGCTGAGTAATTTTTTTAAATTTTTTTTTTAAAGGCTTCAATTTAGAGTAATGTTATTAAATGTAAAGAAAGATGCAACTTACCTGGATCAGCAAAGCAGTGTGATATTTTAAGCAGAAGCACAATAACAGCAGTTATTGTCAACCTCTTGCTTTTCATCATGTTTTTCAGTCTTACAGCCAAATCCTGTGTCAAACCTGCCTCTGTCCAAGTCTCACAATGTCACTTTGGCACTGGTGACTGTTTTTCTAGCAGAGCACACATCTTATGACACATGTATTTCGTTATAACTCATGACTGATTTCACCAGAAAATCGTTAGACTTCAGGGAAGATGAAAAAACGTAAGGATTGTTGTTATATTGCTTGAATCATGGTATTGCGTGCAAATTCTGTCTTTTCAGCAGTTCCAACCTTAGAAAGTGACTTATGATGTATGTATGGATGTATGTCTGCAGTTGCAGTGTATCGGTAAATAGAATGAGTACAAACTCCTTTTTTTTTTTTTTAAAAAAAAAAAAAAAAAAGGGAGTACAAAAAAGAAAATTTGAAAAAAATGTTTTTTGTCAGGATTTGAAAGAAATATTTATATGTTTTTTGTTTTTGGTTAAGATTTGAGTTTATTAATCATTTCATTAAAAAGTTCACCTGATAAGAATCATTCAATATTACATTTATCCATGCCGTGAGCAATGATATTCATGGCTGCATTATCTCATCACGTTCCTTCAGGAGTAAGCCTCCAGGGTGTTCTCGCCATAGAAGCTGGAAGCCAATAAAATGTGATTAAACAAACTAACAGACACATTCATTTGACATTTGGGGCAGTTAAACTTATGTTAAATCATAGCAATCACTCTGACTTTGACTTTTTATGAACATTTTTGTTTATGAACAGATTTTTATAGCCACAAATTAAGCCTTTGAAACTGCAAAACATTTCAGACAGGTTTCAAACCCAAATTTATATATATATATATATATATATATATATATATATATATATATATATATATATATATATATACACATTATTTTTTTAAATCACTCTGTAATGCAAAGCAAGGCTTAATGTCAAAAGGTTTTTCAGAGGACGTGTTGATAAAACATGTCAAAAGGTCTTTCGCAGGAAATGTTGATAAAGCATGTGCTTTTACTTCCCCTTTCCTAAGACTTGCATAATGTAGAAAGTGCTGAATTAGCAGTTCTGCATGACAGAGACAATCCACAACATTCAAAGGAATA
Organism: Ictalurus punctatus; assembly: GCF_001660625.3. Classification (NCBI taxonomy): domain Eukaryota; kingdom Metazoa; phylum Chordata; class Actinopteri; order Siluriformes; family Ictaluridae; genus Ictalurus; species Ictalurus punctatus. The sequence continues at coordinate 6,379,578 of NC_030422.2, read as the reverse complement.
GTTGCCACACTTTTTAATCCAAATTTCACAGTGAATGCAAAATTTTACATTAAATTTAGATGAAAGAGTTTACCAAAGTGATTCATTTCTTCAGATGACTGGAACATGTCATAACAAGTGGATGGCCATACTGTATGCAATATGTTTGAGATCTATTTAAATATTAAATAGATGCAGATACCAAATATTTTAAGTCACAATTTATTCATTATTGATATTTAAACCCAACAATGGTATTAAAATTTCAACCCAGCCTCAGAGAAAAAGTCATGCAGCTTATCTGTAGCAACTTCTGTACATTGACTTTCAATGTTCTGACACAATCACACATCATCACACAAATGTCCAATATGCCACATTCTGAAGTAATGTAATTTAACAAAGTTAACCTCTACCAATATGCTATTTGAATAACATATACTATATTACATATACTAAATAATTTTTCCTCTTTTAAAAAAACAAAAAACAAAACATATTGAGCATTGCATACTAAGGTGTGTGCTTTTCATGACAGATGATTAGAAGCGAGCACCTGTAAATGTTTTAACTTTCACTAAAATTCAATTAAATCACTCGACAAAGTAACGTATAAACATGATAGCTAACACAATACTAGAGATCACTGAATTAATAAAGGTTATGTATAACCGTTATATCTGCATGTTGCACATGCATTTCCAAAATGATGTCTTATGAATGAATTCGCTCATGTCAGCAGAAAATATGTTTAGGTCAACTCAGTGACAACCCATGATTCGATAATTCTGAGAAACTGTAGCTATTGGGAAAAGACTTTTAACTGGCATCCACAACCACCTTTTTTTTTCTTCTGAAGGCCTTACCGAACTCTTTAAATCTTGGCATGATGACACCACACACTTCAATAACAAATGGAACACCAGACATTTGGGTAACAGTTTAGAATACTGATCCGTCATTAATGATTAACGACACAGGAACAAATGAATAACGTAATATTAACATTCTAGTAACTACTATTAACTAACTAGAAACTCGGATTAATGAATTAGTGAGTAATAGTAACAGTGCACAGATGAATGTGGTAGTTCACTAATCAATAACTATTATTTCTTTCATGCCTCCTGGAGAACTACTAAGAAACTATATACAGTTTCATAATTAACGCGAATACTGTTAAGGAATAGACGAGATTGGTTACATAATCAATATATAATAGCAGACTTATGATTTGGATAAGCTATTTGTGAGGGACCAAGGCAGTCAAGAGACACAGTTTCTCAAAAAAAAATACAATAAAAAGAGTTTAATGAATCAAAAAGTATATTTACAAATAAATCAAATTCAAATCATATAATCAAAATCAATATTTAGGCCTATACAAGAGGTCAACTGAAGGCTGCTCCAGGCTGGAGCTCTGGAGCCAAGGTCAGCATGTTGACCTCTGGTTGGAAGTCAAGACCACCAGTGGCTCAGTAACTCAATGTTGCCAGCTGTTCGGACATCTAGGGGAAGTTCATTCCACCACCTAGGTGCCAGAACAGAGAAGAGTCTTGATGCATGCCTTCCTTGTACTCTAAGAGATGATGGCACCAATCTAGCCTCAGTGCTAGAGGTTCGGAGGGAGTGTGGTGCAGTGCGGGGTGGGATTTTATGTCTCATTTTATGAGTTCATGTCATGTTTCTGATCGTGACACCAGGCCTCTGCTACATCTTTGTGCATGTTTTTCTGTGAGATCTCCTCTTACACTCCTATTTTGCCTTTTTCTTTACAATGCCACTGTTTTTGCGATGTCTTTTGGCACTGAATTACCTTGACTCTACTACTCTCACATGCTTTTCCTGTTTTTTTGGGTTTAATTGGGGGTTGAAGGGGGGTGGGGTGAGGAGGGCACATTCCTCTTGTGATTGTAATCCGCAAGGTTTTGTGGTCTACAAAACATTTTTTTTTTAATGTTGTTTTTTTTTATTCTGGAAAGTCCATTTTTAAAGGAAGT